>NW_006922467.1:304541-305152 GCF_000298275.1 Orycteropus afer afer
TGTTTGTGAAGAGAAGCCAAGGGTGATTCAGGCTCTTCTTGGTAGATTTTTATCATTGGCCCATTGGTGGAGAAGGAGGTGCTGGCTCTTGCTCAGTAAGTGAAGTTGCAGGAGATGTGGGTGTACTTCTATCTTATGGGGACTGTTGCTGTCTCCCACTCAGTTAGGCAAAAATTACAATTGAATAACCATCAATAAAACCTAAAAGCATATAGACTAAAAATACACCATATAATCACACAAGAACTATAACCCAAAAAAAGAAAAAGAGGAGAAAAGAAGAAGAAAAGAGGAAAACCTACAATATCTGGGGATAGGGCACTAAGAGAAAAAGGTAGAGAAGGATAATAATGAAGGAAAAAATGGGAAAAATGGAATAAAAAAAAAAACTCTAACAAGGAATGGGGTTAACCGTGCGAGAAAAAAAAGGGGGGGGGGAAGAGAAAGAAAAAAAATCTAATCAGGAACTGGAAACAGAAAAAACAAAGTGTAAACTAGGACCTTTTCATTTGTTCAGGTCCAGAGAGTTCTTGGGGTTACTAGAAAGCAGAACCTCTTCTTAAGCCCCTGGAATCTGGTAGAGTGTTCTCTCTTTAGGTTGTCTCTAGCTG
>NW_006922467.1:311622-314709 GCF_000298275.1 Orycteropus afer afer
CTGAAAGTGAACTGTGGTCCCGTTATCTGTGACAAAGATAATCACGATGTCTCCCAGGCTGACCCAAGCTCACTCAGTGACCTGCTGAGAGGGGAGGGAGTTCACCTTCCTGGTGCAACAGTGAGCTCTCCACTTGAATCTCAGCAGTGGTGGGCATGCCCGCCTGCATCCAAATGACCCAAATTACTGACAAAATTACATGCTGGAGGCAGACCCCTGGGGCTGCCCGCTGGACTATTGGAGTGGTCGCTGGTATGCTGATATGAGGTGTCTTCTTACTTGGCTCGGGGATCTCAGGTGGCCACCCTTGCCCTCCAGTCAGTGACTACCCCAGGGAAGTTTCCAATGGCCTCTCTCGGCTGCCCATCTATCCTCCACCAGGTAGCTATTTCTTAAATAATCTCGCTGTGCCTTTCCTCTAATTCTGCTCTTCTGTGTTTGGTGAACTCTGATTCAGTGAGATGTTCAGAGCACCAAAATCTCTAATTCAAACTGCTGTACATAGATTTTCAAGCACTTAGATTCTAGAGGGAAATACCGTGGTGCTTACTGGTGAGACTCCATTTTGAATAGATACTTTTCTACAATTATATCAGAATTAGAAGTGTAAGGAAACTGGTTGGTTGGTCCTATTTAGGCTAGACAAAGCGGTGAAAGAAAGAGACGAGCTCAGGGCTTCACTGTCACAGTTCTAGCACTGTGTAAAAGAATTCAACATTTCCACTTGTGCCCTAAAATAAAGCCTTAATTCCTGTAGTAAAAGATCTTATATTGCCTAAAACCAAACATAGAGTCTTATCCTAATGGCTGAATTGCAATGCCAATTGAATTGCCAACCTCAAGCAGGGTCTGAAGTTAAAATGAGGGCATTGACTGTGAAGAAATGTGATCCTGAAATTTGATCCTAAATTGAATTGAATCACTTCTGCGGGAAGAAACAGCCTTCTTTCTCCCTCATCTGATGAAACTAACCAGGCAGTGCTTGTTGTGTCATTGTCTGAAATACACCTGGGGTTTTTTCTGGGAATTGCCTGAGGCAATTACAAGACATTGCAGAATGTTCCCAGGAACCACCCCCATCACTTACTGCTGCTTCTAGACTTTTAACTAGACTTAAGTCCCAGTAAATCCCAAAAGGTGAAGTAAAATGTGTGACCCAGGAAAAGGTATCTTACAATACAAAAGAACTGCCTGATTTTTCCAATATGTACAAACAGAAACCTGGAGAATATGTGTGGGAATGGTTATTAAGGGTGTGAATGGTGCAAGGAACATAATATTAGATCAGTTAGAGTTTATTGGTTTCATCCTACTAAGCACAGATTCTTCAGTCAATGTTTTTAGCTCAAGAGGTAGGTAAGGGATGTAATAGCTTATTCAGTTGGTTTACTGAAGCATGAATTATGCAGTGGGTTACATTCAGTCAAATTGAAGTATCAGACCTGCCTTGGTATACTGCAGAAGAAGGTATCCAAAGGTTAGGGAAATTGGCATGTTAGAGTGGATTTATCAGATTAGACCCATAGGCTCATTCATGGAGTGCCCAGGGGACATACCTTTTACTTCAACTGTGAGGAACAAATTTGTGAAAGGAGCACCAGCAAACATGAAGACTGCTGCAACTGCTGTTTTATATAGGTAAGATTTGACAGTTTGAACTGCCCTAATTAATTAAGACACATAACTACTGTGGGGCTGGTTGGACCCTTTGGTGGTAGGGGCCAAGTGGCAGCATTTGACTGACAAAGACATGGACTTGGTTACTGTAATGGATAGCAGAGCCAAAGCAGTAATCAGAGTAGTATGACTCTTATGGACTTATCCTGTTGGCTACTTAGGCATGGTGCCCCTAGGAGTTAACAAACCAAAACCTAGGAGTTAAATAGATGGGAAATCTACTAAACAATTACTTCATCTGTACAAATGGAAGAATTCTATGTCAAGTGAACAGTAGACTAAATTAAATTTCCAGAATAAAGAGTCATAGCCCCTCAACTGATTCCCAACCAGTTTATTGACCCACAACCCCTTGAATGAAGGGGAGCTAGGTCCTTTTGAGGAAGGACCCCACTAGAACTGTTAATATTTCTCCCAGCCTTCCCAAAAGGGATCTATGGCCTTTTATGAGAGTGATTGTTCATTGGGGGAAAGGAAATAGCCAGTCTTTTCAGTGACTTTTGGCTCTGAATTGACACTATCCCACAAGACACACAAAATGGACTGTGGACCACCAGTCATAGTGCAGGCATATGAAGGTCAAGTTACTGTTGAAGTCTTAGCTCAGGTCCATCTCACAGTGGGTCCCTGAACACATCCTGTAGTGATTTCCTAAGTTTCAGAATACATAACTGCAATAGACACATGTTCTGCAACTGGTAGAACTCCCACAGTGAATCTCTGAGATGTAGATGCCAAAGGGTAGGCATTAGAACTTCCCCTACCTAGGAAAATAGTAAATCAAAACCAATACCACATTCATGGAGGGACTGCAGAGATTAATGCCACCATTGAGTACTTAAAGGATGAAGGGGAAACTCTCTCATTGGGCAGAACTTCAAGCAGATGTTCACTTTGCTTGCAAGGAGAAAGGGCCAGATGTATGATTGTGTACTGATCCATGGGATGTGGTCAATGGTTTGCTGAATGATCAGGGACTCAGAAAGAACATGGTTAGAAAACGAGTGACAAAAAGATATGGGGATGAAGTATGTAGACAGATCTCTTGAAATGGGCCAAATAAATGAAGATATTTGTGTCTCACTTGAATGCTCATCAAAGGGTGACCTCATCAGAGGAGGATTTTAACAATCAAGTGCATAGGATGACAGTTCTGTGGATACCAGTCATCCTCTTTCCCCAGCCACTCCTGTCGTTGCCTAATGGGTCCATAAATAAAGTAACTATGGTGACAGGAATGGTGGTTATGCATGGGCTCAGTAATGTGGAATCACTGTGTGGGATGTGGATATGTGTTTCTGTTTGTTGTAAAGAGGGTTTAGAGTTTGAAGTGGGAGGTTTTATGGTAATTGGCTAAATATGGTTTCTTCTATTGAATAAGTGAAGTTATTGGCAGAGAAGGTGGGAGCA
>NW_006922467.1:315454-316318 GCF_000298275.1 Orycteropus afer afer
GGATCTGAGTCACAGCAACCCCTCCTTGGGTCTCTGAGGTGGTATCACTATGGAGGTAGATTGCCAAGGCATTTGACTGCTAATCAGAAGGCTGACCCACCAACATTACCCCTAGTAACCATATTTTTGCTTCCTGTCTCTGATACTCTCTGCACTGCAGTTCTGGAGGTTTTATTCCCAAAAGGAGGAATGTTCCCACCTGGAGATACAATATTGATTCAATTGAACTGGACGTTAAGAATATTATCTTGGCCATTTGGGGCTTCTCATGCCTCTGGATCAACAGGCAAAGAAGGGAGATGCTGTATTGTCTGGTGTGATTGATCCTGTTTACCAACGTGAAATCAGATGGATATTACATACTGGAAGTGAAGAAGAGTATATCTGGAACATAGGAGACTCTTTAGGACTGCTCTTAGGACTACCATGCCCTGTGACTAAAAGCAATGGAAAACTACAGCAACTCAATTCTGCTATGATTCCAGATGAAGGTTTTTGTCACCCCACCAGACAAAGATTTATGACCAGCTGTGGTGCTTGCTGAAGGCAAAGGCAATGGGGAATGGGTGGTGGAAGAAGGTAGTTCTAAATACCAGCTACAACTGCATGACCAGTTGCAGAAATGAGGACTGTGATTGCTGTATTTCTTCCTTGTATGTGTGCATCAAATATTTTTATTTTTTTCAGTTATAAAATATAAGATGTAAATGAAGCTAATGTATTTTTTGGTTGTATGTGTGTTAGTTGTATCATGTTAGGCACAAGTATGACTTTATAATTGTCTCTACTTAGAGATTATGTATGGTTTAAGGAGATGTATACAGGTGTTAAGTTCACAAGGTGTGGACTGTGATAGTTAAGGTT
>NW_006922467.1:328581-330155 GCF_000298275.1 Orycteropus afer afer
TGGGTTTTAAAGAAAACCTCCTTGGAATGGATATATGTGAACTGATAAAGAAGGTAAAGGACATTGGAGTTTGTTGGGGAAGGAAAGCATGAGCATAAGTTTGACAGGGGACAACAAAGAGAAGTAGCACACACCACTGTGTCTCCCAGACCAGCTAGGCTAGAGCAGAGTGGAACTCACTGTAAAGTATTAAGTAAGAATAGAATTGTTGAAGGATGCTTAGCTTTCTTCTCGCAATACACACTGTAAGTGATTCCACCTTTACCCACTGTGGTAGTTAAATATGTGTGTCAACGTGGCTGGGCCTGGTTGAGTGGCTGGGCAGCTGGGCACCCAGCCCCTAGAGCCTGGCACTTTGAACTTGGACTTAAAGCCTCCAAACTCTAAGAGAATAAACTCCTGTTTGTTAAGGCCATCCCATTTGTGCTATATTCCTGTCAGAGCGGTACTAGGTAACCAAAACACCCACAGTTTTGGCTATCATATATATTCTAATTAATCCCAAATCTCTAGCTCTGACCACTCCCTTGACACACTTTGTTATACCCAACAACTTACTGTATATATCACAGTGGTTCTTAATCAGGGGTGATAGCTCCCTCCCAAGGGAACATTTAGTAATTCTTAGACATGTTTTTGGTTGTCATAACTGGGGAGAGGTGTTACTGGTAGAGTCCAAGGACGCTGCTAAACATTCTGCAATGCACAGGATAGCCCCCACAACAAAGAATGATCTAGTCCCCAAGGTCTATAGTGTCAAGGCTAAGAAACCCTAGGGGTATGCCAATCAAGAAGTCTCAAAAACAACAAACACAACATGCGTCAAGTTTATCTCACCTTCTCATCAATACATATTACTGTTCCTGGAAATTTTTTTCCCTTAATTTCTGTTTTGGATTATCTATTGCTACTGTCACTGTGACATCCTTAATAATCCTGAAATCTTTCCTTTCCATTCTACTCTTAATGTCTCTCTGTCTTGGCAAACTTTCTTCATGTCTTACCTGGACTATTAGAATAGTCTCCTAATTTTGGTGCACAGAGCACTTGGTGATCTGGTCCCTAGAAATCTTTGCAGCCTCATCCCCCTTGATCCAGCTCCTATATTGTGTTTCACCCATGACAAATTGAACGTGGTTTTCAAAATGTGTTATGTTAATTCTTGACTCTTTATCGAGGCATAATCTCTTCTCTCTTTTTGAAATACCCATTTTCTCTGCACCTTTATCCTCCCACTTTACCTATTCTTTCTTTAAAGACTAAGCTCAATGTTGCCTCTTCTTGGAAAGCATCCCTGCTTCTCCAAATCTGAGCAGGTTTAAATTCTTTCTCCTCTGGTTCCCCATGGCAACTCCTCCTTAACTTTACTGCATTACCTAACTAATGAACCAGCTGCCATCAAGGTGACTCCAACTCATAGCAACCTCAAAACAGAATTGTGCCCCATAGGATTTTCAGTAGCTGATCTTTCAGAAGTAGAATGCCAAACTTTTCTCCTGAGTTGCCTCTGGGTGGACTCAAACCTCCAAACATTAAGTTGGCAGCAGAATGAGTTAACCATTGCACCACCCTGG
>NW_006922467.1:331293-336835 GCF_000298275.1 Orycteropus afer afer
CTCCTTGGAGAGAAAAACCATGGGAGAAAGAAGGGCTGCTTATGCACAGGGAGACAGCTCATGGGGCAGGAGTCCATGGAAGGATGGACACAAGGAAGAGGTAACTATGAGGAGTAAGTGGGAGGGGAGCTGTTGCATTGTGGTAAACTGTGGTCAATGTCATGTGACAAAGTGTATGTGAACTGCTGTATGGAAAGTGAATTTGCCCTGTAAATCTTCACCCAAATCACAACAACAACAACAATATATATAGATAGATATAGATATAGATATAGATATAGATAGATAGATAGATAGATAGATATAGATATATGTATTTTTTTTTCATGGACGATACCATGAAAAAAAGTATATTTTATACTACAACTTGCTTTTTTATTAGTCAATTATAGTGAACACCTTCCTGTAAGCATACATTTACATATACCTCATTTGTAATATAATCCATATTCTTTAGACCTACACTTAAAATACTTCACATTTTAATTTAATACATAGTTCCCAGATTAATTTAGATTTATTTCATATATTTAATTTAATTCATTATCTCTAGTATAAGCATATAGGTCCTTGGATGTTGCAAAATCGATGTTGAACTCAATTATTAACCTAAAAGTTGCTGGTTCAAATCCACCCAGTTGCACTGCAGAAGAAAATAAATTGAAAATTTCTTTCTTCCTAGTATGTCTTAGTCTGGAAGCTATGCAGAAAACTGTTCAGCATCTGCAGTGAATTGTTCAATGTGGCCCTTTTAGCCATTGTCCTCCATTTTGTGATATATTATAAATCCTATTATCCATGCCTTTTTAAGGTGGTGTGGTAGCTAAGATCATGTGTCAACTTGGCTGGGCAGCTGGTAATAGTTACTGTGGCTGGGGGGTGGAAACCACCAACCTTTTGGTTAGCAACCAAGTGCATTAACTACTCTACCACCAAAGATTCAAGGAGTGAAATTGCTGGGTCATGTCTTTAATTTGAGACTCTGAAACTTGCTCCTGAACAGAGATAAGCTAAAGTGAATGGAAGAAATAATGGATAAAAGAGCTGAACAGAAGATTTCAAAGCATGGTTCGAACAGACAAAGTAAAGTATTATAACGAAATGTGCCTGGTGAACTACTTCTGTAAGATTACAGCCCTCGAAAATCTTATGGTGTAAAGTTCTACTTTGAAACACATCATATTACCTTGAGTCAGAATTAACTTGGTGACAACAGTTTTTTTTTTTTTTCAGTTTAATATAAATGTACTTAAATCCATTTAACCAATCCCCATAACATTTGGTTGTTTCTAATACTTCACTATTACATATCATGCTTCAGTGAACATTTCTATATATAATGTTATGTGTACGCAAAAGTATATTTGCTGGATAAATTTTTGGAATTGGGTTTACTGTATCAGATCATAAATATTTATATCTTAAATACCTGCTTCTATAATACTGTTACAGTTTGGCAGAGATCAAGTGGTACCTCTATGGTGCATGTTTAGGAAAGTACACTCCACTTTTAAGAACCTTTGCAAAGGTGGTTAGGATTGGCCAGCAACATACTGAAGTATTCTATTCCTGATTTATTTGTAGAACTGCTAAGTTGTTTATGAATTATAATTGTCTATAAAGATGGCATGCTCATTCTTCTTTCACATTGTGACTATGTCACTTAGGTACTTCCATGTTCTCAGTATAATTACAAGCTAAAAAACTTTCAAGAAACACCATCGAGTCAGATCTGACTCATAGTGACCTCTCATTGGATTTCCAAGGCAGTATAACTATGGAAGTAGATTGCCCAACCTTCTCTCTGAGGACTGGCTGGTGGGTTTGAACCACCAGCCTTCTGGTTACCAATCAAATGGTTAGGAACTATGCCACCAGAGCTCCCTTCAAGAACCTAGACAAGTATTATTGGTGTTATCTGCCATCTGAGTCAGCCCTGCTTCCATGCACAAGGCAGCGTCATACTCCTGATCTGTTGAGGATTAGACAATTGTGATCCATAGGGTTTTCACTGACTGACTTTCAAAAATAAATTGAAAATTTATTTTTTCCTAGTATGTCTTAGTCTGGAAGCTATGCAGAAAACTCTTCAGCATCTGCAGTGAATTGTTCAATGTGACCTTTCTAGCCATTGTCCTCCATTTTGTGATATATTACAAATCCATGCCTGTTTAATGAGGTGTGGTAGTTAAGATCATGTGTCAACTTGGCTGGGCAGCTGGTAATAGTTATTGTGGCTGGGGGAGGGTGGAAACCACCATCCTTTTGGTAAGCAACCAAGTGCATTAACTACTCTACCACCAAAGATTCAAGGAGTGAAACTGCTGTCTTTAACTTGAGACTCTGAAACTTGCTCCTGAATGGAGATAAGCTAAAGTGAATGGAAGAAATAATGGAAAAAAGAGCTGAACAGAAGATTTCAAAGGATGGCTCGAACAGACAAAGTAAAGTATTATAACGAAATGTGCAAAGAGCTGGAGTTAGAATGGCAAAAGGGAAGAAGATGCTCAGTATTTCTCAAACTGAAAGAACAGAAGAAAAATTTCAAGCCTCGAGTTGCAATACTGAAGGATTTTATGGGCAAAATAACAATGCAGGAAGGATCAAAATAAGATGGAAGGAATACACAGAGTCAGTGGTACCAAAAAGAATTGTTTGATGTTCAGTCACTTCAAGAGGAACCATATTATCAAGAACCAACAGTACTGGAGGAAGAAGTCCAAGCTGCACTGAGGGTACTGATGAAAAACAAGGCTCCAGGAAATGAGGAATAACTAATGCCATGTTTCAACAAATAGATACAACGCTGGAAGCATTCACTCACTTATGTCAAGATATTTGGACTATATGAAGAAGAAGCATCAAGACTGGAGGAAGACATGCAGACATATTGAACTTTCATACATTGCTGGTTAGAAAGTAAAATGGTATAGCTTCAGTGGAAAACACTTTGGTTATTCGTCACAAAGAGATTATTGTTGTTAGGTGCTGTCCCATCAGATCCAACTTAAGCAACTCTTTATGCAACAAAATGAAACGATGGCCAGTTGTGCACCCTATGCATGTAACAGAATCTTGCTTGCTGAAAGTGAGGAAGACTTGAAGAACTTAATGATGAAGATCAAAGATCACAGCCTTCAGTATAGATTATACCTCAACATAAAGAGTGCAAAAATCTTCACAGCTTGATTAATAAGTAATATCATGATAAATATAGAAAACACTGAAGTTGTCAACGATTTCATTTTACTGGATCCAAAATCAACACCCATGAAAAAAGCAGTCAAGAAATTAAACGACATATTGCACTGGGGAAATATGCTGCAAAAGACCTCTCTAAAGTGTTAAAAAGCAAAGCTGTCACTGTGCCAAGTAAGGTGTATCTGAAACAAGCCATGGTATTTTCAATTGCCTCATATTCATGTGAAAGCTGGATAATTAATAAGGAAGGTTGCAGAAGAATTCATGTATTTGAATTGTGGTGTTAGTGAAGAACATTGAATATGACATGGAATGCCAGAATAACAAACAAGTTTGTCTTAGAAGAAGTACAGCTAGACTGCTCCTTAGAAGTGAAAATGGCCAGACTTTGTATCTTGTACTTTTATCATGTTATCAGGAGGGCCCAGTCCTTGCAGAAGGATATCATGCTGTGTAAAGTAGAGGGTCTGAAAAAGAGGAAGACCTACAATGAGATGGATTGACATAGTGGCTGTAACAAGGAGATTGGTTGAATGGTGCACAACTGGTCATTGTTCCATTTTGTTGCATAAAGGGTTGCTATAAGTTGGGTCTGATGGGATAGCACCTAACAACAATAATCTCTTTGTGACGAATAACCAAACAGTTTTCCACTTCAGCTATACCATTTTATTTTCTAACCAACAATGTATGAAATTTCCAATTTCTCCACATCCTTTCCAACATTAGTTATTTTGTCTTTTTGATTATAAGCATTCTAACTGGTGAGAGGTAGTATCATATTGTTCCCTCAAGACGAATGCCATCACTCATCTGTCAGCTTGTCATATGGTGGGGTGTGCATATTGTTATGATGCTGGAAGGTATGCCACTGTTATTTCAAAAAACAGTAGAGTCACTCTTATGGTGGACAGGTTTCAGCAGAACTTCCTGTCTAAGACAGATGATGAAGATCTGGTGATTTGCTTCCAAAAATTCGTCAGTGAAAACCCTAGGGATTGCAACAGAATATTTCTCAATACAGTGCTGGAAGATGAGCCCCCTACATTGGAAATCAAAATTAAACCCACTGACAATGAGTAGATTTCGACTCATCACAACCCTGTAAGACACAGTAGACTACCTCATCTTTCTGCCGTGGAGGAGCTGGTGGGTTTGAACTGCTAACCTTTTGGCTAGCAGCCCAATGCATTAAACACAGCACCACCAGAGCTCTCCTATGTTGAAAGGCACTCAAAATACAAAGGGAATGCTAGAATGGACTTGAGCATACCAACAAGTGTGAAGATAACACAGGATTGGATGATGTGTTTTTTTTTTTTTTTTTTTTTTTTTCTGCTGTACATAGAATCACCATGATTTGGAGCCAACTCAATAGCAACTAACAATAGGGACCAACGATGTTGATCACTTTTACAAGTGCTTATTGATCATTTGTACATCTTTGGAGAAATATTTGTTAAATTCTTTCTTTCCTCATTTTTTAATTCAGTTTTTTTTTGTCCAAGTATAGGAGTTCTCTATGTATTCTGAACACTTATCAGAAACATTATTTGCAAATATTTTTTTCCTAGTCTGTAGGATGTCTTTTAACTTTTTTTTTTTTTTACAGTTTCCTTTGATGCATATGGATTTTTAATTTTGTTAAAGTCAAATTTGTCTATTTGTAAAAAAAATTTTGTTGCTTTTGGTTTTGGTGTTATAGCTAAAGATCTATTGCTAAATCAAGTATCATAAACATTTATCCCTATGTTTTCCTATAATACATTTATAAATTTAAGTCTTTGATCCATTTTGAGTTAAATTTTGGCATATGATGTTATATAGGAGTCTGTATTCATGCTTTTTCTTTTATGGATACCCAGTTGTCCCAACTTCTATTGAAGAGATTATTCTTTTCCCCAATGAACACTGTTGGCACTCTTGTTGAAAGTCAACTAATGATACACCTATCATTTTATTTTTGCAATCTTAATTCTATTAGATTGACATCTGCTTATCTTTATGCCACTCCACACTTATGTGACTATTGTAGCAAGTTTTAAAATTGGGGAGTGTGAGTCCTCTAGTTTTCCCCCTACCCCAGGATTGTTTGGGCTATTTGAGGATCTCTTACAATTCCATATGAATTTTTAAATAAGCTTGTTCATTTCTGCAATCATTGGGATTCTTATAAGGTTGCACTCAATCTTTGTTTCACTTTAGGTAGTACTACCATCTTAACCCATGAAGAAAGCAAGATATCACTAAAAAGACAAGAAAAGAAGAGACGACCAAAGTGGATGACAGAGGAGACTCTGAACCTTGCCCTTGAGCGGAGAATCGCTAAAGCAAATGGAAG
>NW_006922467.1:339020-342388 GCF_000298275.1 Orycteropus afer afer
TCCATTTATTTAGGTATTCTTTAATTTCTTTCAGCAATGTTTTGTGGTTTTCAGTGTACACATATTGACCCTATTTACCTGAATTCATTTCTAAGTATTTTATTGCTTTTGATGCTATTGTAAATATAAGTTTCTTAATTTTGTCTTCTGATTGTTTCATTGCTAGTGTATAGAGATAAATTGAATTTTGCATGTTGATCTTGCATTCTTCAAATTTGCTGAAGACGTTTATTAAATCTAATCCTTTCCTTAAGATTTCCTGTAGATAAGATCATGTCATCTATGAATAAAGATAATTTTACTTCTTCCTTTCCAATTTGGGTTTCTTCACTTTTCCTTGCCTAAATGCTCTGCCCCAAATTTCCAATACAATGTGTTATAGAACTGGCAAAAGTGGGCGTCTGTGTCTTATTCCTGATCATAGCAGTGGTAAACATCCAATCTCCCACCACTGACTATAATCTTAGCTGTGGCCTTTTCATAATGATCTTTATAAGATTGAGAAATTTTCTTTCTATTCCTAGATTTTTGTTGATTTTTTCATGAAAGGGCATTCAATTTTGTCAATTCTTTTTGCACCAATTGAGATGATCATGCATTTATTCTTTTCATTCTATTATTGTGGTGTATGACATTGATTGATTTTCATGTTTTAAACAATCCTCACATTCCTGTGATAAATCTTAATTGTCCATGTTGTCTAATACTCTTACTATGCACTGAACTTAGTCTACTTGGATTTTTTTGAACAAAAGTACACCTTCATGAGGATTATTATGTTCATATGGTTATTAGTCTGTGATGTCTTTGGCTTTGTATCAAAGAAATCTTGGCCTCAAAGAATGAGTTAGAAGGTGTTTCCCCCTCCTTTACTTTCTGGAAGAGTTTGAGAAATATTGATGTTAATTCCTCTTTAAATTTATGGTACAATTCAATAGGAAAACCATCTAGTATTGAGCTTTCCTTGGGTAATTTTTTGTTCTGATTTAATCTCTTTAATTGTCTTAGGACTGTTGAGATTTTAACATATTACTGAGTAATTTTAGATAATTTATGTATTTTCAAATTATCTATTTCTGTTTGAGTCAGTTTTTTTTTATTATTTTTCTTTTTTTATTGTGATTTGGGTGAAGATTTACAGAGCAAATTCACTTTCCATACAGCAGTTCACATATACTTTGTCTCATGTCATTGACCACAGTTTACCACAATGCAACAGCTCCCCTCCCACTTCCTCCCCATAGTTACCTCTTCCCAGTGTCCATCCCTCCATACACTCCTGCCCCCTGAGCTGTCTCCCTGTGCATAAGCAGCCCTTCTTTCTCCCATGATTGTTCTCTCCAAGGAGTGTATCTACTTGAGGTAAATGTTTAACTAATATGCCTGTAATTTGTTTGGCTGGAAACCACAGGTGTGGGTTCAATTCCAGACCTGATGGGCAGCTAGGGGTCACAGTCTCAGTGGTTCCACCAGGCTCTATTGGACCAGCAAACCTGGTCCCCCCTTTTTTTTTTTCTCCAAATGACTTTGAGTTTTGTTCCACATTGTTCTCCCCCTCTATCAAGGATCTCCTACATAGATCCCTTTTCAAGTAGATGACAGTGGTAGCCAGGCACCATCTAGTTCTTCTGGTCTTACAGTCATATAGGCTGCAGATCAGATGGTGTACCAGTCTCTAGGACTAATTGTTTCCATGAATTTTGGTTTTCTTCATTCTTCTTTGCTTTGTATGAGTAGAGACCCATCATTGCATCTAGATGGCAGCTTGCTAGTTTTTAATATCCCAGTCGCTAGTTTGAGTCAGTTTTGATAGTTTGCATGTTCTAAGCATTTGTCCATGTCATCTAGGTTATTTAATTTCTTGGTGTACAATTATTCAAAGTTTTCTCTTATAATCCTTTTTTATTTTTGTAGAGTTGTTAGTAATAGCTCTAATTTCATTTGATTTTAGAAATTTGAGTCTTTTATTCTTGTGTGTAATCTTGAAAGTTTATTCATTTTGTTGACCTTTTCAGAGAACAACTTCTAGTTTAATTGATTCTATTGTTTTTCTATTACATATTTGATTTATATCTGATACTAATATTTATTATTTCCTTCCTTCTCCTAGTTTTTGGGTTTAGATTGCTTTTCCTTTTAGTTGCTTAATGTGCAAAGTATCTTACTAATTTGAGAAAAAAGAATTTTTTCTTTTTAATGTAGTTATACATTTTTCTTACTGTTATAAATTTCTGAGTACTGCCTTCACCACATCTCATATGTTTGTGTGTGCATGTGTTTTCATTTTCATTTATCTCAAATCACTTTCTAATTTCCCATGAGATGTTTTCTTTGATCAATTGGCTGTTTAATAATGTGTGCTTTAATTTCCACAAATTTTTTGAAATTTCCAGTTTTCATTCTGTTGATATTTACTTTCATTCCATTGTGGTAGAAGAAGATACTTTGTATGATTTAAATTTTTAAAGCTTATTGAGACATAATTTGTGACTTAACATATGGTCTATCCTGAAGAATTTTCTATGTACACTTGAGAAGAATGTGTAATTCTGCTGTTGTTGGGTGGAATGTTCTATATATGTCTATTAGCTCTGGTTGGTTTATACTGTTATTCAAATCTTCTGTTTATAGAACTTCTGTCTAAATGCTGCCTGTATTATTGAAAGTGGTCTCCAACTCTTACTGTAGAACTGTATATTTCTGCATTCAATTCTGTCAGTGTTAGCTTCATAAATTTCAGGGCTCTCTTATTAGATGCATGCATATTTATAATCTTTGTTGTTGTTGTTGTTATGTGCCATCAAGTTGGACCCGACTCATAGCAACCCCTCCTTGGGTTTCCGAGGCAGTATCACCATGGAAGAAGATTGCCCCATCTTCCATCCGAGGAGTGGCAGGTGGGTTTGAACCGCCAGCCTTCTGGTCAACAGTCAAGTGCTTTAGGCACTATGCTACCAGAAGTATTGAAAAAGCAATTTATTTATCATTACTTAATGTCATTTTTTTCTCTTTTAACAGATTTTGACTTAAAGTCTATTTTGTCTGATACTAAGATACTACCCTCAGCTCTCCTGGGAATTTGCTTGGAATATATTTTTCCATCCTTACATTTTCAATCAATTTGTGACTCTGGATCTAAGATGAGTCACTTGTAGACTTGCATAAAGATGATGAAATAGGCAGAAAATCTACCCAGACCCTCTACAGCAAATAAATGAGAAACTAACTGAAGCAGATAAAGAGGATAATCTTGGAGCCCTGAGCTTCAAAGGGAAGTTTAAAGAAATGGATTAAATACAAACTAGTGGTAGTATGGGAGCTCTGGTAGCGTAGTGCCTAAGGCACTTGACTGCTAACCAGAAGGCTGG
>NW_006922467.1:342488-346052 GCF_000298275.1 Orycteropus afer afer
CGGAAGGAAGGTTGGGCAATCTACTTCCATAGTGATACTGCCTTGGAAACCCAAGGAGGGGTTGCTATGAGTTGGGTCCAACTTGATGGCACATATCAACAACAACAACAGTGGTAGCATAGTGGCTAAGGTATTTGACTGCTAACCAGAAGGCTGGCAGTTCAAACCCACCAGCCACTCCCCAGAAGGAAAGTTGGGTGATGTACTTCCATAGTGATACTGCCTCAGAAACCCAAGGAGGGGTCACTATGAGTCTGTGTGACTCAATGGCAGTGTGTTTCATTTCGTTTAGTAGAAGACACTGAATGAAAACAGTGAATAAAGAGAAAAATGGAGTTATGTGCTGTTGACTGGCCTGATAGCATAGCCTTTTAGAATATTTGCAAGTGATGCTCTGATCTGGGCAACAACTTGATAATCAGCTCCATTTGCTGATGACTGTATGGGCAAACAAACTGACAGCTGGTGACCATAAAGCTCCACCTCCTGGGCAAAGGCCACCACATGCTTCTGCACCAGATGATCAATGACAGACAGTGGCCAATACCAGCTCAAACTGTCCTTAACTGCTCTACATGAACAGCTAAGAGAGATTTGTGCACACATTCTCATTCTCTATCATACCCACCAGGAGACAGGTGGTGAGTGCTTAGCTGCTGCAAAGCTAGCAAATAGAGTAGTACACCATCCCCACTTACTCAGATATATCAAAAGAAAATAAAGGAAAAACAAGCAAATAAATATGGGTGAATAACATCAACAGATAATCACTAAATAAATATTAATATAATGGCATCACACTATCTCAGAGAGACAACTGACAGAGGGACCAGAATACAGAGCCAGAAATCCTCCCCTGAGGAAGAATAATATTGGAACCACCTGATAAGGAATTCAAAAGAAATGCATTTAGGTACTTTCAACAGATTGAGAGACAAATCAAGGAAAACACTGACAAAATTAAGGAAAACACACACACACAGAAAAAACACCTAGAAGAATTTAGGACAACAATATAAGAACTGAAAAAATAAAGAGATAATTAGAAATGTAAAAAAACAGCAAGTGAAATCCATACAACTAATACTGAGGTTTCAGAAATACATAACACATTGAAAAGGCAAAGCAGTAGAAATGAATCAATAGAAGACAGAATTAGTGAGATTGAAGACAAATCTCTTAATACTACTTTGTTAAAGGATCAATAAGAAAAAAAGAACAATACCAACAACAACAAAAATAAAGACTAAAATTTATGTGGGACACCATCAAGAGGAATAACTTACATTTGATTGGAATTCCAGAACAGGAAGACACAAATAAAACCACAGAGAAAATTGTGGAAAATTTGTTGGAAGAGAACTTCCCTAATATGATTAAAGATGAGAAGTTATGCATTCAAGAAGTTCAATGGATCCCAAGCAGGATGCCCTCTCCCTTGCCAAATCACTTGTTGTTGTTGTTGTGTGCCGTCAAGTTGGACCCGACTCATAGTGGCCTCTCCTTGGGTTTTCGAGGCAGTATCACTATGGAAGTAGATTGCCCCATCTTCCTTCTGAGGAGTGGCTGCTGGGTGTGAACAACCAGCCTTCTGGTTAGCAGTGCCTTAGGCACCATGCTACCAGAGCTCCCTTTAGTGCCAAATCACTAAAACATATCATAATCAAACATTCCAAAAACAAAGACAAAGAAAGAATTTCAAAAGCAGCACAAGAAAAACAAAAAGTTATGCACAAAGGGCAACCAATAGCACTAAGCTCTGATTTCTGCACAGAAACCATGTAAGCAAGAAGGTAATGGAAGGGCATACATAAAACCCTGAAAGAAAGAAAGAAAAAAAAAAAGGCAGCCAAGAATTATATACCCAGTGTGGTAGTTAAGTTGTGTGTCAACTTGGCTGGGCCTAGTTTTGACTGGATCGGCAGCTGGATGTAGTTATTCCTTGTGATAAGACTGTTCAACTCCATAGTGGAAGCTACTAGAGTAGCTCAGTAGCTGCCTTAGGGATGTGTTCTGCTTTCAGTATATACGAAGACATCTTTGAAAAAAGTCTCTGAGTTTTTTGGCACCCTTGGACCCTGCATGTAGCCCAGTCTTCATATCAATGGTCTGCCATGTTGTCTGTCAATTTTGGGAGTGTTAATGGATTTGAATTAGTGGCCTGCCATATCGCTTGATAATCTTGGGACTGTGCCATTTTACTTGTCGACACTGGGTTTGTCAGACTCAGCATCCAGGAGCTTCCTGAGCTAAGAGACACCTCCAGCTTCAGTGGGCCTGGAACAAGTGGCAGAGCTAAAGCCCAATGTTGAGGGCCCCAGATCCTAGAGCTGGCACTTTGAGCTCAGACTTCCAGCCTCCTAAATTGTAAGAGAATAAATCTTTGTTTGTTCAATCCATACATTCGTGGTGTTTTCTGTTATAGAAACACTAGAGGACCACAATACTCAGTAAAACTGTCCCTCAAATATGATGGCATAATTAGGACTTTTCCAGATAAACAGAAATAAAAACCCAACCAATGCTACAAGATGCCAAAGGGAGTCTGCCTTGTTCTCTAGTGCTGCTATAATAGGAAATATCACAAGGGGCTTTAACAAACAGGAGTTTATTAGTTTAGGAGGGTAGATATCTGAATTCAGAGTGCTGATTCTAGGGGTTGGGTGAAGGCCCCTTGACCTTGGGCCTTCCTTGGGCTCTGCCTCTTGTTCCAGACCCACAAGAGCTGGAGGTTTTCTAACTGATTCAGCTGCTGGTTGCTGAGGCTGACAAACCCAAGATCAGCAGGTAAAATGGCACAATCCCAAGATCAGCAGGCAACACAGAAGGCCACTGGTTCAAGTACAAGAACAATGCCAAGATCAGCAGGCAACACAGCCCAAAATGTACCAAAAAGCTAGAGATTCCTCACAAAACTTCTCCATAGACACTGGAAGCAGGCCATATGTGAAAGATAACTGCCCCCCCCCCCAACCTCTTAGCTGCTCATGCAGATTCTACCATGGGGGTGATTACAAGTTCATCAGGGGGAATAACTATATCCAGCTGCCAAGCCATTCAAAACCATGGCTCAACCAAGTTGACACACAACCTTAATTACCATAGAGTCTTTCAGACAGAGAACCAGCAACAGCATAAAACAAGCACTGATTAACAGACATGGCAACACATCTGAGAAACCAACTGAGATATAGAAGTAAAATCAACTTACAAAACTGGAAACAGGGAACCAGAGAAATCAATGTGCAAATGAGGACAACTACAAAGCAAAACAGGGAATAAACAGTGTAGAAGTAGAATTTCCAAGTGAAGAGGAAGTCAAGACAATTTCAAAATACAGCAAACTATTTTAAACTCATGAAGAGCATAAAAAATCGCAGGATGTGGTAGTTAAGGTTGTGTGTCAATGTGGGTGGTCCATGAGTCTAAGTGGCTTAGCAGTAATGATGTAGTTATTCCCCGTGATGGGATCTGATTTAAGGTAATCACCTTCATGATGAAATCTGCTATGAACTATAAGTTGAAAGGGAGTTTCTTTCCAAATGTAGCCTACAGAATATATAT
>NW_006922467.1:348701-352719 GCF_000298275.1 Orycteropus afer afer
TGTGTGTGTGTGTGTGTTAGGAGTTCTGGTGGCTTAGTGCCTAAGACATTTGACTGCTAACCAGAAGGCTGGTGGTTCTAACGCACCAGCCACTCCTCAGAAGGAAGATTGAGCAATCTACTTCCATAGAGATACTGCCTTGGAAACCCATGGAGGAGTCACTATGAGTCAGATCCAACTCGATGGCAGTGAGTTCAGTTTTTGGGTTTTTTTGGCTTGTGTGTTTGTGTGTGTGTATGTTTGTTTGTATGAGCTTCACTGGTTTGGCTTCAGTCTCAGACAACTTGGTAACAAGGATGGTTCTAGAGAAACAAAATTGTAAGGATAAGTTTGCCAAACTGGTTCTCAAGTTTGATTTGTCATAAAAGTACTGATAACTCTGCCTCAATTAGTAAAGAGAGCACTAATAATCCTTGCTGTGAGGTGGCAATATTAATATACAAAGCAGCACTACCAATAGATCAAATATTGGTGATAAGTGAGGCTCTGGGTGGTCAAATGTTTGATACTTTTCTGCAATTCTGTCAGAACAAGGAGTATAAGGAAGCTGGTTGGTTTTTCTTGCTTAAACCAGACAAAGTGGTGAAAGAACAAGGTGAGTTCAAGTCTTCTGTGTCACAGCTCAAGCACTGCATAAAATATCTCAATGTTTCCAATTTCATCCTGAAAGAAATCCTTATTTTGTGTAGTTACATAACTGATATTGCCAAAAAACAAACCCAGAGTGGCTGAATTACACCAACTGAATAGCCAACTTAAAACGGTCTCCGAAGTTAAAATGAGGGCATTTATTGGGAAGAAATGGGATCCTGAAAGTTGAGATGGGGGATGGGCATACAATCAGCAAGATGGGGACACTGGACACATAATTTCATTGGATCACTCCTGCCAATAGCACCATTCCACCCATCTGAAGAGATTACTATATCTTTGTCTGTTAAGCCCCCCTTCCCAGTAAGATTGTTAACCAATCCACCTCCATTTGATGTGATTAACCCAGTTGTACCTGCTGAGATAGCACCTGTGGCATTGTCTGAGGCACCATGTAAGGTAGATGCATTAAAAGACATTGCTGAATATTCCCAGGGACCACCTCCATCACCCATTGTTGCTTGTAGAACTATAATGAGACTTAAGCTCCAGCAAGTCCCAAAAGGTGAAGTACAAAGTGTGACCCAGGAAGAGCTACACTACACTCCTGAAGAATTGCTTGTTTTCTCTAATATATATACACAAACAGAAACATGGACAATACGTGTGGGAATGGCTATTAAGGGTATGGGATGATGGTGCAAGAAGCATAACACTGGATCAGTATGGGATTATTGATTTGGGCCCACTAAGCTCAGATTCTTCACTCAACATTTTAGCTCAAGAGGTTAAGAAAGGATCTAATAGTTTATTTGGTTGGTTTACTAAAGCATGGATTATGAGGTGCCCTACACTAAGTCAAGTTTAAGTATTAGACCTGCATTGGTATAATGTAGAAGAAAATAACCAAAAGTTTAGGGATATTGGCATGTTTAAATGCATTTATCAGGTTAGACTCACATACCCACCATGCATGGAGTGCCCACAGACACACTTTTCTCCCTATGGTTAGAAACAAATTTGTAAGGGAGCCCAGTATCCTTGAAGACTGCTGTTATTGCTGTTTTACGTAGGCCAGATCTTACAGTGAGAATCATCCTAATTGAATTAAGACACCTAAGGAGCTCTGGTAGCATAGTGCCTAAGACACTTGACTGCTGACCAGAAGGCTGGTGGTTCAAATCCACCAGCCACTCCTCAGAAGGAAGGTTGGGCAATCTACTTCTGTAGTGATACTGCCTCGGAAACCCAAGGAGGGGTCGCTATGACTCAGGTCCAACTTGACGGCACATAACAACAACAACTACTACTACTACAATGGGGCTGATTGGACCCCGTGGTGGTAGGGGCCAAGTGGCAGCACTTAATTGACAAAGACAAGATGGGCTTGGTTACCATAACAGACAGCAGAGCCAAAGCAGTAATCAGAATAGTATGACTCTTATGGACTTATGCTGTTGGCTACTTAATCATGGTGTCCTTAGGAGTTAAATAGATGGGAAATCTACTAAATATTTACTTGATCTCTGCTGGTGTAGCGCCTAAGGCATTTGACTGCTAACCAGAAGGCTGGCGATTCAAACCCACCAGCCACTCCTTGGAAGGAAGGTTGGGCAATCTATTTCCATAGGGATACTGCCTTGGAAACCCAAGGAGGGGTCGCTGAGTCAGATATGACTCCATGGCAGTGCATTTTTTTGTTGTTGTTGTTGTTGTTGTTCGTTTGTTTGTTTGTACAAGTGGAAGGATTCTGGGTCAAATGAACAGCAGTCTAAACTAAATCTCCAAAATAAAGAGCCATTGCCCCTCAATCAATTCCCAGACATGAGCCAGTTTATTGACTCACAACCTCTTGAATGAAGAGGAGCCAGGTCCTCTTGAAGAAGGACTCCACTACACTGCCAAAAGTATATACTGTTAATCTTTCTCTCAGCCTTCCCCAAAGGGATCTATGGCCTATTATGAAAGTGATTGTTCACTGGGAGGAAAGAAATAGCCAGACTTTTCAGAGATTATTGGATACTGGCTCTGACCTGACATTAATTCCAGGAGACCCAAAATGTTACTGTGGTCCATCAGTCATAGAGGAAGCATATGGGGGTCATGGTATAGATAGAGTCTTAGCTCAGGTACATCTTGCATCAAGTCCCTGAACACATCTTGTAGTGATTTCCCCAGTTTCAGAGTATATAATTTGAATAGCTATACTCAGGAACTGGAAGAAACCCCACATTAGATCCATGACATGTGGAATAAAGGCTATTATGGTGGGAAAAGCCAAGTGGAGGCCACAGAACTTCCCTTACCTAGAAAAGTAGTAAACCAAAAGCAATACTACATTTTTGGAGGGATTGCAGAGATTAATGCTACCATCAAGGACTTGAAAGTATCAAGGGTGGTGATTCCCACTACATCCCCATTTAACTTGCTATTTTGCCTGTGCAAAAAACAAATGGAACTTGGGGAATGACAGTGGATTATCATAAACTTAATTAGGTGGTGCCTCCAATTGCAGCTGCTGTTCCAGATATGGTTTTATTTCTTAAGCAAATTAATACATCTCCTGGCACTTAGTATGCAGCTATTGATCTGGTCAATGTCTCTTTATCAATTCCAATTTTGAAGGATCATGAGAAGCAGTTTCCCTTCATCTGAGAAGACCAAAAATACACTTTCACCATGTTATCTCAAGGTATATCAACTCTCTAGCACTATGTCATAATTTAGTCCACAGGGAACTTGATTGCCTTTCCCTTCCACAAGACATTATAATAGTCCATTACATTGTTCACATTTTGCTGATCAAACCTAGTAAGGAAGATGTATCAATGACTCTAGACTTATTGGTGAGACATTTGGGTGCTGGAGAATAGAATATTAACCCAACAATTAGAAAAATAGCAGTAAAATAACCCTATAATCACCACAAAAAAGAAATAATTAAGATTTGAGAAAAATTAAAGAAACAGAAAAATAGAAAGAATCTACAATATTAGAAGATGGTTCTTTGAAATGACTAATAAAATCAACAAACCACAGGGAAATATAACAAAGGAAAAGTAGGAAAAGATGCAAATAACATGAATAAGAAATGAAATGTGAGATGTCAAAACAGAAACCAACCAAAATAAAAAGGATAATATCAGGATGCTAATGAAGGACTGTACTCCAACAAATTTGAAAATTTAAGAGAGACAGATTTCTAGAAACACAAAAACATAACCACCACAGTGGACAAAATATAAATGTCCATCAACAGATGAATGTATAAACAAAATGTGATCCATTTAAACAGTGGAACAATACTCAGCCAGTAGAAGAAACGAAGTCTTGATACATTCTAAAATATGGATAGAACTTGAAGACATAATGCTGAGTGAATTAAGTCAATCACGAAAGGACAAATATTAGATGACCTCACTTATAT
>NW_006922467.1:353296-355318 GCF_000298275.1 Orycteropus afer afer
AAAGTTTGCAAGTGGCCATCCAAGTTGTTTTGGTTACTTCATACTGCTCTAACAAAAAATACTACAAGTGAGAAGGTTTTAACAAACAGGAGTTTTTTCTCTTATCGTTTTGGAGGGTAGAAGTCCAAGTTCAAAGTGCCAGGCTTTAGGGGCTGGGTGATAGCCCCTCGACCTTGTGCTTCAGCTCTGCCTCCTGCTCCAGGCCCACTGAAGCTGGAAGCTTTTCTTCATTCAAGACAGCTGCTGGCTGCTGAGGCTGACAAACCCGAGGTTGACAAGTCTCAATATTATCAAACCACATGGCAGCCCATTGATTCAAGGCCTTTAAGAGTCCCAAGATCGGCAGACAACATGGCAGGCTGCTGAACAACAACTCAGCTTCATGCAGGATTCAAGCATGCCAAAAGCTGTAGACCTTCCTCAAAGGTGCTTCCCTAAAGCAGCTACTCAGCTTCTCCAGTAGAGTCCACCATGGAGTTGATTACGAATCTCACCATGAGGAATAACTACATCCAGCTGCCCAACAACTCAACCAGGCCCAGTGCAGTTGACATATAACCCTAACTAAAACACAACGAATAACAATTTGTCTTTGTCTGGAGCAAAAGAGGAATTATGAGAGTCAGGAAGAGGAGAAGGAAATGGAATATGTAGCTGATTGCTTCCATGAACAACTGCCTCCTTTACCATGATACCCTAAGTCAATGGTGCCTAGCTACCACTATTCAACATTTTGATCAAAGATTCTATAGAAGAATCCTGATCAAAAGAAGGAAAATGTAGCAGGGAATTGCAAATTGTAATGGACTCCAGATGTTCTGGAGCCTGGGGGCTGGATGAACTCCTGAAACCATTGCCCTGAGACAATCTATACACCTTAAACCAAAAATGTCCCCGAAGTTTCACTAAAACCAAACAATAGGTTAGCTTATCTAGTGAAAAAAAAGTCAGCCTTGAGCATTATGGTATTTTAAGAATTACCCACATGAGATCAAAGTGGACACAACTTGAAAGATTAGACAGGAATGTTAAGGGGCAGTGAGTTTATGTTAATGGAGGAGGAACAACTCAGAAAAGGGAGGTGTGAATGGCTGTACAACTTGAAGATTATAATCAATGTCACTGAATTGTGCATATAGAAATGGTCGAACTGGTGTATATTTTGCTGTGTATAGTCTCAACAACAACAAGTTAAAATTAAAAAAAGAAAACTTCATCTAAGATATATTTGGGAAACTCCTAAATCCAGACATGGTAATTATAGTGTTTTCTCAGAACTTTTATCAATAAGAAAAATATAACAATCTAATAAATTACTTGTAACCTAGTGAAAAGTGACTGCTGCCAGAAATCAGATGCTTTGAATGGATTCTAGTGGGAAAAAAAAAAAAAAAAAAAAACTTTATTAAATATTGGTTTGCCCTCCAATTCTTTTATATTAAAATTCATGTATGATTGTTAGGAATATCTTTATGATAGAAAAGAGTTCACAAAATCAATTTAGCTTTATGACATTAGCTATGAGCTATTTTAGTGAATTCCAAAGACTGGTCTGCACACAGGTCATGTCTGGATCACTTGAGAAAGCTTCTCAAAAATAAAGTTTCCTGGACTCCATCATTGGAGTTTCTGATCCACTAATTCTGAGATGTATGCCAAGAAACTTATTTTTTTAAAAGCTCCCCACGTAATTCTGTTATATACCCAGGTGTGGGAATGTTCCGGTTACCTAGTGCCATTCTGACAGGAAACATACCACAAACGGGATGGCCTCAACAAACAAGAGTTTATTCTCTTACAGTTCCAGAAGCTAGAAGTCCAAGTTCAAGGTGCCAGGCTCTAGGGATTGGGTGAAAGCCCCTCAGCCTTGGGCTTCAGCTCTGTCTCTAGCTCCTGGCCTACTGAAGCTAGAGGCATTTCTTCACTCAGACAGCTGCTAGCTGCTGAGGCTGACAAACCCAAGGTTGACAAGTGAAAAGGCACAGTCCCAATGTTACCAAACCACACGGCAGGCCATTAGTT
>NW_006922467.1:355764-356587 GCF_000298275.1 Orycteropus afer afer
CAACCAGACCCAGCTAAGTTGACACAAAAACATAACCACCACAGGAAACCATCATTAACTAACTTCCTTTTAACAGCTTCTGGTACACTGAGTCTGATGGCAATGTAGATTTTCTTACAAGGTGGAAACTGTGCTGAGCAGTTGTTTTAGATAATTGGTCTGTTTGGCAGTTTTTAGGGTTTTCACTCTAAATTAATAACTCCACTTCCTGGTTTAACTTTTTGTGACCTGTGGGACATATATTACCCACCAACAATTTCAGCCTCTCAGGTTTCTTGGGAAGCTGGTGTCCCAGTTGTAGTGTGTGCTACCCACTGGAAGGGACCTATATAACTGTATAATGTCAATCTGAAGAAATGGACTTTACTCCACCAATTCTATTGCTGGAGTCCACTTGAAACATAAGTGTTGCACATCATATCAAAATCCATATTACCTCAAAAAAAATTCTTCCCTTGATTTCAGCTTGCCTTCCATTACTGAAAACACATGATATCAACACAAAATTCAAAGCAGAAAATAATTCAGTCATGAAAGGGTTAAACATTAATCTATTGTGGGTTGCTTATCATACCCCAACCCCCTGAGATTGATTTATCTTTATATATCTTTAAATTCTTTATATATCTTTAAATTCTTTATATATCTTTAAATTCACTAACAAATTAAAATTTCTAGACATGAAAAGATTGTTGTTGATGTTATGTGCCGTCGAGTTGGACCCAACGCATAGCGACCCCTCCTTGGGTTTCTGAGGTGGTATCACTACAGAAGTAGATTGCCCAACCTTCCTTCCGAGGAGTGGCTGGTGGGTTTGAACCGC
>NW_006922467.1:356687-360669 GCF_000298275.1 Orycteropus afer afer
GAGAACCTTTCTAACTTGAAGAGGGATAATGAGAATTAATATCAGCCCAAGGCTGATTCCTATGAAGAGGAGGTCAGACATACCTCCACACTCCAATCTTTTTACAAATTCTGACAAGAGCCATCCTCTTCGTGGCACTCTCTACTTTTCTGCTGAGTTCAATAATTTGTTTCAATGGCCACACAAAACTTACAGATCATACTTACAGTTAAGTGGTTTATTAAAGAAATAACAGGGTATAATTCAGGATCAGGATCAACAGGCTACACTTTGGGATCAGGATCAGGATCAGGAAGAATGTAGGCAGAGTCTGGAAAGCCCTGCCAAAGTAGAGAGCACATCCCTCCCTTCTTCAGTGCAGGAAAGCTCTGTCAGCTTGTCTTCTCTGCTCCTTCTCTTGTATTGCCTCTCCTAGTTTTTATCCTTTTGTTTGTTTCTTTTGTCTGTTTCTTTCTGCCATCTCTTTGTGGGATTAGCTGCATATGTGAGCAAATTCCTGGTCAATTTATTCCTGGTCATCCTTTCATAATAATAGCATTACTCAAATCCAGAAAAATCAGAAACAGTTGTTCTAGTGTTTCTACAGTGTAGAAGGGAATTTGTAGGAGAAAGAAAAAGAAAAAAAAATCCCCAGGCATGGCTCCCACCACCAGGACCATGAACTGACCATTTCCCCTCTCAGTTGGCTACTGTCACTTCACTTGCACAAGTATACTGACCAACGCCTGCAAGACATGTAAAATAGACGAATCACTGGGCAGGATGGAATCCAAGGTCAGACAAAAAGTATGAAACTGTCAAGCTGTTTAAAGTTTGCTCAGGAAATGACAATCAAACTAAACAAAAGTAACAAACCTTCTGGAGTAGAAAACTAGGGCAAAGGAAATTTATCAATACTGAGGGGAAAAATCTCTCAAGCTGTTTTTCCAAAAACCAAGGCAAAATGCTACATAAAGGAATGCATCTCACCACAGGACCAGACATCTGAACATGGTAAACCAATTGCTGTAGATTCCAACTAATAGAACAACCTTATAAGACAGAGAGGAACTACTCCACAGGGTTTCCAAGGCTGTAATCTCTAAAGAAACAGATTGCTACATCTTTTTATCATGGAATAGCTGGTGGGCTTGAACTGCCATTTTTTGGTTTAGCAGCTCAGTACTTAACCACAGCACAACTAGGGCTCCTTTGAACCATGCTAAACACATCGGAAACCCAAGGAGGGGTCACTATGAGTCGAGACCGACTCGATGGCAAAACAACAAACAACAAAAAATATCAAAGTGTGGCTATAAAGAAACCCTGCCTGATCTGAGCTCTCTCTTTTTAAATTCAAACACCATAGCCACTTTATCTGTGTGAAAGAAAACACTCACCTGTATTTTTTAGACCTTTTGAGACCCACAGATAATAGATCCTTCATAAATATTACCTTTTATTACCTCAAGGAAATTCTGACTCACTACAAATTTATTTCAGTTTTCACAGGGAATTTTTTGGGGTCATCCTTTCATAATAATAGCATTACTCAAATCCAGAAACACCAGAAACAGTTGCTCTAGTATTTCTCCAGTGTAGAAGGGAATTTGTAGGGAAAAAAAAATGAAAAAAAAAAAAAAAATCTCCAAACCGTAAGTGTTTTAAAGATATTCATTCAACTCAAATTACATTTGACAAAAAAAGTTTTAATGTATATAGATAGATACCCTAATATCTGGAAAATCAAAACCATATGATAGAATTTTTTTTACTTTAATGGAATCGTTTAAAGATAATGTGACATCAGCCTCAATACATTATTTTGAAGTTTAAACATCATCAATATCAAAAGAAGAAAATATCACTTTAGTCATTGATTTTTTTGCATAGTATCACTTATTTTTTTAAATATTTTATTCTGTTTTCAATGAAGTTTTATACAGGATCAGGATCCTGTATAAAAGTTTTATACAACAATTTAGACTCATATGTGACAATTTCTACACATATTGTTCAGTAATATTACTTACATTCTTCACAATGTGTGAACATTCTCAATATTATTATTCTGGATGTTCCATTTCCATTGATCTAGTTTTCCTTTCCTCTTACATTTTCATCTTTGTTTTCAAGTAATTGTTGAATATTTGGTCTCATATAGATGATTTTTCAAAGGATCACAGTACTCACTAGCAATATTCTTCATTTTGTGGGCCAATTTGCTCTTTAACTACCAAGTGACCTCAGGGTCTAATTTCAGTCTAAAGAGTCCTCCAGTTTCATGTGGTTCAGTAAGTCTGTTGTTTTTGTTTTGTTTTTAGGAATTTGAGTTTCTCATTTTTCTCTCATTCTATCAGGGTCTATCTATTGTCGCCCTGATCAAAGGATCTGTAGTGGTAGCTGGGCACCATCTTTAATGCGAGAAACAGCTATTTCAGTAACTAATATAAAATATCCCATTGTGAGGATTTTCGCCCTCTCCTAATTATTTTAATCCAATTAAAAGCCTCTTTTCTGCCCTTATTTAATTCATCTCATATTTCTTATTTTCTTCTTGGTTAATTGATTATAAACACATAGGAATAGCATCCATAGGAACCAGTTCAAAACTGTAGGTTAAAAAAAAAAAGTAACAGTTGATGGGAAAAGAGAAAATGTTTTCTTATATCCAGAAAATAGATCATTAAAACGTAAGCAATAAACCCCATAATTTTTTAGCAGCTCGATCCTATACAATTTTGAATCAGCTGTAGTCGGCAGACTCATCAGCTTTTATACAAGAGTTCTGGAAATCTTGATTCTGTCTAGTGATATCCATATGCAAGATATCACAATTTTTTCCATAAGTCTGATGTAATCCTTTTGTTGTTGTTGTTGAAACATTCTGATCAAGCATTTTTAGGGAGTCAACAAAGGAAAAACTATCTGCAGATGAAAAAACCTAAAAGTATTCATGGTTTACCTAAAAAATTCCTTTCTAAAACAATATTTTATTGTGTTTTAGGTGACAGTTTACACAGCAAATTGGGTTCACCTTTAACAATTTTTATACAAATTATACCGTGCCACTGGCTACAATTTTTTTTTTTTAACAATTTGTCAGCATTCTCATTATTTCCATTTTGTCTGTTCTATTTCCATTAATCTAGCTTCCCTTCCCATCTTTGCTCTCTCATCTTTGCTTTTGGGTAATGGTTGACTGTTTGGTCTCTTATAATTAATTGTTTAAGGGACCACATTACTCATGGTTAATTGTATAAGTCAATCAATTGACTGAAGGGTAACTTGCAAAAAAAATTCAATTCAAAGGGAATCTTAGGATGATAATTTTTGGGGTTCCTCTAGTCTCCATAAGTCCATTAGGTCTATCAATTGTTAGGAGTTTCAGTTTTTTCTACATTTTTCTCCCATTATACCTAGCATAATTAAAAATAGGGAGAAACAGCAGCAAACACTCATTAATATTCAGAACATGGAATGTATGAACCATGAATCTAGGAAAATCAGAAGTTGTCAAAAATGAAATGGAACACATAGAGATCGATATCCTAGGTATTAGTGAGCTGAAATGGACTGATATTGTCCATTTTGAATCAGACAGTCACATGGTCTACTCTGGCGGGAATGACAAACCGTCAAAAAGAACATTTCAAGATTTATCCCAAAGTTTGGTGCTGTCAGTGATAAGATAATATCCAGATGCCTACAAGGAAAACCAGCTAATACTACTATTATTCAAATTTATGCACTGAACACTAAAGCAAAAGAAGTTGAACACTTTTACCAACTTATACTGTCTAAAATTCACCAAATATGCAACCAATATGCATTGATTATTAGTGGTAATTGGAATGTGAAATTTACAAACAAAGAAGTAGCATTGCTAGTTGGAAAATGATGCCAGAAGTAGCGACTGGGATCTTAAAAGCTAGCAAGCTGCCATCTAGATGCAACAATGGGTCTCTCCTCGTCCAGAGCAAAGAAGAAAGAAGAAAACCAA
>NW_006922467.1:361335-362999 GCF_000298275.1 Orycteropus afer afer
AGAGATTACATGATTACATGAAAGAATTTTGCAAGACCTATGACTTAATTGCATACATTTTTTCAACACCATAAGTAGTGTCTATACACAGGGACTTGCCAGGTGGAATACACAGGAATCAAATTGACTATATTTTTTGAAAGAGGTGATGGAGAAATTCAATATCATCAGCCAAAACAAGTCCAGCAGCTGACTGTGGAACAGATCATCTATTGCTCATATGCAAGTGCAAGTTGAACCTGAAGAAAATTAAAAGAAGACCACTAGAGTGGAAATATGACCTTGATTATATCCCACCTGAATTTAGAGACCATCTGAAGAATAGATTTGACACATCGAACAGCAATGACAGAGGACCAGATGAGTTGTGAGATGACATCAAAAACAACATACATGAAGAAAGCAAAAGACAGGAAAGGAAGAAAAGACCAATATGGATGTCAGAAGAGACACTGAAACTTGCTCTTGAAGGGAGACTACCCAAAGTGAATGGAAGAAATGATGAAGTAAAAGAGCTCAATATAATATTTCAAAAGGCAGCTCAAAAAGACAAAATAAAGTATTATAATTAAATGTGCAAAGATGTGGTATTAGAAAACTCAAAGGGAAGGACACACTCAGCATTTCTCAAGCTGAAATAACTGAAGAAAAAATTCAACCCTCGATGTGCAATGCTGAAGGATTCTACGAGCAAAATATTGAACAATGCAGGAAACATCAAAAGAAGATGGAAGAAATACACAGAATCACTGTACCAAAAAAAAATAAAAAGAATTGGTTGATGTTCAGATATTTTGGGAGTAGCATATAATTAAGAACCAATGGTATTGAAAGAAGAGATGCAAGCTGCATTGAGTAAACCACAGAAAAACAAGCCTCCAGGATTGAAGGAATACACGTTGATACATTTCAACAACAGGATGCAGTGCTGGAGGCACATACTCATTTATGCCAAGAAAACTGGAAGACAGCTACCTGGCCAATCAACTGGAAGCGATCCATATTTGTACCCATTCCATGATCCAATAGAATGTGGAAATTATAAAACTATATCATTAATATCACACACAAGTAAAATTTTGCTGAAGATCATTCAAAAACACTTGTAGCAGTATATTGACAGAGCACATCCAGAAATTCAAGCTGGATTCAGTAGAGGATGCAGAACAAGGGATATCATTGCTGATGTCAGATGGATCTTGATTGAAAACAAGAAATATCAGACAGATGTTCACCTGTGTTTTCTTGACTATGCAAAATCATTCGACTCTGTGGATTATAATAAATTATGGACAATATTGACAAAAATGGGAATTGCAGAACACTTAATATTGCTCATGAGGGACCTGTACATAGACAAAGAGGCTGTCATTAGAACAGAACAAGGGGATACTGAATGGTTTAAATCAGGAGGGGTGTGCATCAGGGTTGTAGTCTTTCACAATATGTATTCAACATGTATGCTGAGCAAATAATCTGGCAAAATGGACTACATGAAGAAGAATGTGGCATCAGGATTACAGGAAGACTCATTAACAACCTGTGATATGCAGATGACACAACCTTTCATGTTGTAAATTAAGGAGACTTGAAGCATTTACTAATGACTATCAATGCATGTCTTCAGAATGGATTACACCTTAACATAAAATAACTAAAATTTT
>NW_006922467.1:373879-375922 GCF_000298275.1 Orycteropus afer afer
AAGGCATTTAGAAGCAATCAGCCCTAGGACACGATGGCCCTTGAGACCAGAACTGGATGGTGCTTGGCTACCAATGCCACCCACTCAGGAAAGGATCAAATCTGGAGATCTTGGATAGAGTGTGAGTGAAAATGTGGAAACATAATCCAAAAACTCAATAATGATAAGAATTACTGGTCACATTAAATCTGGCAAGACTCCCAATACTGTTGTTGTTAGGTGCCGTTGAGTCATTTCTGACTCACAGTGACCCCATGAACAGCAGAATGCCCAATCCTGCACCAGCTCCATGATCCCTGCTATGCTTGAGCCCATCATCGCAGCCACTGTGTCAATACATCTTGTTGAAGGCCTCCCCCTCTTTTGTCGACCCTCCACCCTAACAAGCATGACATCCTTCTCCAAGGAATGGTCCCTTCTGACATGACCAAAATAGGTGAGACGAAGTCTGGCCATTCTTGCCTCCAAGGAGCATTTCAGGTGCTCTTCCTCCAGGACAGCTTTGGTAGTTCTTTTAGCAGTCCACGGTATTTTCAGTATTCTTCACCAACACCACAATTCAAAAACATCAACTCTTCTTCAGTTTTCCTTATTCATTGTCCAGTTCTCACATGCAAAGGAGGCAATTGAAAATACCATAGCTTGCGTTAGGCACATCTTAGTCTTCAAGGAGATATCTTTGTTCTTCAGCACTTGAAAGAAGTCTTTTGCAGCAGATTTGCCCAATGCAATACATCTTTTGATGTCTTGACTGCTATTTTCATTAGCATGGATTGTAGAACCAACTAATATGAAGTCATTTACAACTTCAATCTTTTCTCCATCTATTGTGATGCTGCCTATTGGTCCAGTTGTGAGGATTTTTGTTTTCTTTATATTGATATGTAATCCAAACTGCAGACTGTATTCTTCAATCTTCATTAGTAAGCACTTCAAGTCATCCTCACTTTCAGCAAGCAAAGTTGTGTCCTCACCATATCACAGGTTGTTAATGATTATTCCTCCAACCCTGATGCCACATTCTTCTTCATATAGTCCAGCTTCTTGGATTATTTGATCAGCATACAGATTGAATAAGTATGGTGAAAGGATACAACCTTTCCGCACTTCCTTCTTGATTTTAAACAAATGCTGGCAAGGTTGCAGAGAGATGGAAACTCTTATGCCCTGCTGGTGGGATTGTAAAATGGTACAACCATTGTGGCAAATGGTATGGTGTTTCCTTAAAAAACTGAAAATAGAAGTACCATTTGACCCAGCAATTCCATTACTAGGACTACATCCTAAAGAGGTGAGAGATAGCGCACGAACAGATGTAGCATAGTGCCTAAGGCATTTGACTGCTAACCAGAAGGCTGATAGTTCAAATCCACCAGCCACTCCTCGGATTGAAGGTTGGGCAATCTACTTCCGTAGTGATACTGCCTCGGAAACCCAAGGAGAGGTCACCATGAGTCAGATACAACTTGATAGCAGTAGTTTATGTTCATCGCAGCACAATTCACTATAGCAAAGAGAAAGAAAAAACCTAAATGTCTAGCAACGAATGAGTGGATAACCAAATTATGGTTCATCCACACAATGGAATATGATGCTACATTAAAGAACAATGAGGGATATGCAAATCATCTCACAAAGTGGATGAACCTGGAGGACATTATGATGAGTGAAATAAGTCAAGTGCAGAAAGAAAAGTATTTTATGAGTCCATTACTGTAAAAAGACAAAGAAGGGTTTGCTTGGGAAAGGAAACTCACTTTGTAGGTTACTGGGATGGGGGGGAAGGGGAGGGATTAATTTCAGGCTAGTTGGGGCCCACATGCTGATGTGGGTAAAGGGAGGGATATAAGAAAAGTGTTTGTGACCACCATGATAACATTGGGAAATGAGAGGACACTGAATTGTGCACATAATAGATAGATGACAGATGCTAATACCAACCAATGTGTCCACAGTACTGCATTACCATTAACACCAAACACCAGGCTACAGATAAACACATAAACACCTGAGAGGATCAGATGGGGGTCAGTGAACAGGAGT
>NW_006922467.1:376397-378219 GCF_000298275.1 Orycteropus afer afer
AAAAACAAGGGCATTTGGAAATAATCAGCCCTAGGACATGATGGCCCTTGAGATCAGAAGAAGTAGATGGTGACTTGCTACCAGTGCCAACCACTCAAGACAGGATCAAATGTGGAGGTCCTGGATAGAGTGGGAGGGAAAAATGTGGAACAAAATCCAAAAACTCAAAAATGACCAGAATTACTGGTCAGATGGAGTCTGATGAGACATCCAATACTATGGCCCTGGAATACATTCTGTGCCTGTGGTAGAACTCACCCGCAGGGGCTGGCTCCCAGCCCAATAGTTAACAAGAGGTACATGCAGACCACTCAACCCAGGATGATGCACACACATACTCTATGGTCATACATCCCTTAGAGCAATACATCACGGGGCACCAGAGGACCAAGGTTGAAATTGAGGAAATGCAGGACAAACAGGATTGCCTGAATATGAGGGGCATGGGGGGAGGGTTATGGGGTGGGGAGGGGAGGAGACTGGGCTGGAGTTGGACATGGTGAATGGGAAGTGAAATTAAATGTACATGTAACATTGAATGTAAAACAACTTCTTAAAATAAAAAATAATAATAATAAATAAGAATAAAGTGGTTCAAGTCTCCTACTATTGTTGTAGGACTGCCTGTTTCTCTTTTCAGTTCTGTTAGAGTTTGTTTTGTGTGCTTTAGATTTCCATTATTGACTGCATAAGTATTTATTATGGATATGTTCTCTTGGTGGAATGATCCATTAATTATTAATTATTATATAATGCCTTTCTTTCTTTGTCTCCTATAATAGATACTGACTTAAGTCTGTTTTGTAAAAAATTATTTTTGCCACTCCTGCTGTCTTTGGTGCTGTTTGCTTGATGTATTTTTTCATTCTTTGTTTTTTAACCTATTTACGACTTTGTGTCCTAAGGTGTCTCTCTCATAGGCAACATACTGATGGAATTTTTTAATCCATTCTGACACTCTGTCTCTTGACTAGTGCCATTTGTTATGGTGTGTGTGTGTGTGTGTGTGTGTGGTGTTAGGAGTTTCTTTATTTCACTTAATTTTCTGTGCTGAGTAATTTTTGTTTATGGATTTTTTTTTTTCTGGTATCCTTCATCGTTGTTGATTTTGTGTTTACTGAGTCTTTTTTTAAATTATTTTGATGAGTACATTTATTAGTTTTCTTTATTGTTACCCTGAAATTTACCTTTATCTGCCTAAGTTTAAAACAGTCTGTTATCTCTTGATATTGCCTTAACTTCCTCCTCATTTGGAAGTTCAATAACTATACCATTTATTCCCTTTTGTTTTGATTTGTCAGTTACAGAATGACATCTCTGGTTCTCTGTTTTCCTTTTGAGAATTTTTAATCTGTGTTAGTATCTGGTTGATGCTGGCATGTGTCTTAATCTAAAGTTGTCTGATATTGTTGGTTCTCTGTCTGAAATATTTCTTTTAATATTTCTTGTAAGGTTTGCCTGGATTTTACAATTTCTGTTTATCTGGGTATATCCTAGTTTTTGGAATGGGTACAAATATGGATCTCTTCCAGTCTGTTGGCCAGGTAGCTGTCTTTCAGTCTCTTGGCATAACCAAGTGAGTGCCTCCAGTGCAGCATCCGTTTGTTGAAATATCTCAATCCGTCAATTCCCGGAGCCTTGTTCTTCACCAGTTCCTTCATTGCAGCTTCAACTTCCTCCTTCAGTACCATTGGCTCTAGATCATATGCCACCTCCTGAAATGGATGAAGATCGACCAGTTCTTTTTGGTACAGTGACTCTGTGTATTCTTTCCATCTTCTTTTGATGATCCCTGCATCATTCAATATTTTGCCCTTAGAAT
>NW_006922467.1:378969-380164 GCF_000298275.1 Orycteropus afer afer
CTTTTGAGATGTGGTGCTGGAAAAGAATGCTGAAGGTACCATGGACTGCCAAAAAAACCTAACAGATCTGTCCTGGAGGAAGTGTGGCTGAGATGCTCCTTGGAAGCGAGGATGGCCAGACTTCATCTCACCTACTTTGGTCATGTTGTCAGAGGGGACCATTCCCTGGAGGACAATGCCATGCTTGGTAAGGTGGAGGGTCGACGAAAGAGGGGAAGGTCTTCGACGAGATGGATTGACTTGGTGGTTGCAACGATGGGCTCAAATATAGCAAGGATCATGGAGCTGGCGCGGGTTCAGCGATGTTTTGTTCTGCTGTGCATGGGGTTGCTATGAGTCAGAGATGACTCGAAGGCACCTAACAACAACAACAAAAAAAAAAAAAATCCTAGTTTTGTCATCATATTTAAAAAACAATTTTCCTGGAAATATGCCTCTTGGTTGGCAATTCTTTTCTTTCAGAGATTTACATATGTCATATATTGCCTTCTTGCCTGCATGATGTCTGCCAAGTAATGAGAACTTATTATTATTGGTGCCCCTTTGTAAGCAATATTTTGTTTTTCACAAGCTGCTATCAGAATTATTTATTTGTCTTTGGTTTTGGAAAACTTGATTATGATATATCTGGTGATTTTTTTGGGGGTTCTCTCCTGTATGGGATTTTGTTGAGCCTCTTGAGTGGAAACTTCATCTTCCATGATATTAAGTATATTTTCTGCAAGAAAATCCTTAAACATTCTCTCTGTATATATATTTTTTTTCCTTCTGTTCTGGAATTCCTATTACTCATAAATTATTTCTGTTTATAGTGTCCCACATACTTTTTAGGCTTTTTTCATTTTTCTTCATTCTTTCTTCTGCTTTTTCCTCAAGCAAATTACTATCAAGGGAGTTGTCCTCTAGTTCACTGACTTTTCCTTCTATTAATTCAATTCTGCTTCTATGTCCTTCCATCAAGTTATCTATTTCTAACACTTTATTGTTAATCTTCTGGATTTCAGGTTGTCATTTTGGTATGGTTTCTAATTATCTATTTATTTTCTCATTTTGTTCTTGTATCATTTTCCTGAATTCTTCTAGGGCTTTGTCTATATTTTCTTTGATCTCTTTTAAATTCTTTATCAGGTAGTTCCATCACCATTTCTTCTGTAAAGTTTTCTGCCCCTTTATTTTGCTCATTTCTCTGAACCAT
>NW_006922467.1:381234-383319 GCF_000298275.1 Orycteropus afer afer
AACAAACAGGGATTTATTATCTTACAGTTTGGGAGGCTAGACGTCTGAGTTCAAAGTGTCAGCTCTAGGGTCTGGGTGAAGGCCCCTTGACTTAGGGCTTCAACTCTGCCTCCTGTTCCATCCACTTGTGGTAGTTCTATTATAGCTCTAGAGGATTAAAACAGTTGGGCACTGTATTGTGCACCACCAGTTGCCAGGTGGTCAGGGTGAGCATGCATGAGTCACCAGTCACCAGTTGGGTGGCATGGGAGCTTACACCACTGATCTTCAGGCAGGCAGGGTGCCAGGAGCAAGGAGGAGTGAGTCCCTTGCCTCCAGTCACCAATCTAACGGTGTGGGAGAGCATGCTATGGATTGCTGGGTGGAGTGGGTGCAGCCAATCATCACTGATTTGATGACAGTGAAGTGTGTGCAGTGACAGGTAGGCATGGAAGTATGGGGTGAATAAGGCAGGCACAAATCTTCAATTGCAGGTCCAGTGGTGTGAGACTTCATGTCGCAGACTTTCAGATGGGCAGGATAGCACATTGTTGGGTGGGGTAGGCTTGAAACTCTGTTCACCAGTCTGACAGCATGGAAGAGTGGACCATGAATTAGTAGATGATAGGGAGGCACACCACTGGTCACTGGAAGACACACCATTGGTCACTGGAAGGACATGGGGGAGGAGGGAGGAGAGTGAACCTCTGGTTTGTGGCATGGGTGCCAGGCTCTCCCACAGAGTGCAGCTGGAAATCAGCAACTGGCCCCAACCAAATGTGAGGTTGAAGAGTCTGTCCACAGCCTGGTCAAGTGAGGGATCTCCAGTCACACATCCATGAATCCTCTACCCTATGAGTGTCATCCACCAAAATAATCAGGGACTACTGCTAGTGAGTAGTTCTCTCCCAGTTTTCTGGCTCCTTCTTTGCTCTGGATTCCTAGGACTCTCACCTTCCTGCACTTTCCTCTTTAGATCCAGTTCATGTTCTGCTCACATTGCGTTGCTCCAGCTTTGTCTACACAATATCTCTGTCCCTTATTGGGGGTTGTGTGAAGTTGTATTGCTATGTTCATCACAAAATAACCATCACTTTGTTTCAAGATGGTCATTCTGTGCTGTATGGGCTGGTAGAGTGTCTATGGTCCATAAGTCTCCTCCTTGGCTGTTTTCATTCACTTCCCCCTTCTCTTTGGTGTTCAATCTAATTTTTTATCCTTTCAATTGCTGGTGTGAGTTCTCAGATTGCCATCTGTATCTATTTCACTTGGTTTCTTTATTCTTTGCTGTCAGGTGACAGTATGGGGTGTGTGATTAGCCACCATCTAGGGACATCTAAAATTCTTAATAATGATTCTTCAAATTGAAAGACCTCATGAGAAATATTTACAAAATAATGCAAAACCGAATAAAGTCAATTTCACAAAATTTTTAGACAAAATTCCTCTAAACATAATGATTAACCTTATTTTCAAAGATCTTCAGATATACTATATAATCTTGAGCTATAATGCCATATAGTCAGGATATATCATTAATATACCAAGATTATCAAAAGTTTCTAAACGTCTGAATAATAATAATAAATTCCATGGGTAAATGACACAAATTCCGCAGCAAAATCCATTGGCTTCCAAGATGCCAGATGCAAAGGAAATAAATAGTTAGCAATTAAAAAAATGTCTGATGATATTATACTTTTACTGTCTAATCTCATGTAAAAAGTAAAATAAGAGGAGACACTGGCACACACATTTTTTAACCCAGAGAAAATTTTCCACCTCTCATGATTTGAGAACACCATTCATGTAACTCATAATACATTAAATAATTTATTTAAAACACATTTCTCTTTACAAAGCAGGAAAAAATCCTTTGTACAGTTCCATGAAGCGTCAAAGTTGTCAGAAGTTTGCTACATGTCACCAAAAAACAATAAACTAAATTAAAAGATAAATACCTTAACGTTTTCAGAGCCATGTGGCTTGGTTTTCTTTCTTTTCTTATTTATTTATTTATTGTGATTTGGGTGAAGATTTACAGAGCAAATTCACTTTCCATACAGCAGTTCACATATACTTTGTCTCATGTCATTGACCACAGTT
>NW_006922467.1:403807-405479 GCF_000298275.1 Orycteropus afer afer
ATGACATGAGACAAAGTATATGTGAACTGCTGTATGAAAAGTGAATTTACTCTGTAAATCTTCACCCAAATCCTAATAAAAAAAATAAAATAAATGTCCAGAGTCTCAGAAAGAGGGATCATAGGCCCTTGATGAAACTTGAGCCCCAAACAGAAGTTCTCCAAAGAGAAAAGAAGAGACAATGCAGATTGGAACTCAGTTTCCCAAAGTGGAAGGAAAAAGACTAGATGGGAACTCATTTTCCCAAACTGAAAAATGAAATCCCAAATTATTTCTAGAATCCTTATAACACTTTTGAATATGAACCCAAACCAGCATCCTTGTAGCCAGGAGCTCCAAATTCACTTCTCTTAGATGTCAAAGATTCTATTCCTATAGGTTGAAACTTCAGTTTACCAGAGCCAAACAAAATTCTTAGCAAGGAGTCTGCTGTAGGGTTTAGTCAATATTTTCTTTTACTCTGTACCTCTGTACCATTAGAGTTTTCTTGTAGCTAGTGGGCAGCCTGATGCTCTGGCCAATCTCTTGTCTCAGTTTATCCTTACACAATCATCTTTCTGTTGTTGGTGAGTGCCCCAGTGGTCCTTTTAAAGTGCTTAGACTCATACTTACATATTTTTAACTGCTTAAAACTGTGAGATTCTTTTGTAACAACCATATAAAGCTTAGTCTCATTCTTTCTGAACTCACTTCACTTTGCCAGCTGGAGACCCAGTCCCTTATAACTTGAAGATTTTTTAAAACAATTTCAGAGATGTTATTTTTAGAATCCTGAATATGTTTAGAAGTTTCAGAATAACAATAAAAATAAGTATCCAGTTATGGTTGTCTGGTTATGGTATCATTGTTTTGTAATTTAGACCTTAAATATACTAATTTTTCCACTTGGTACTAGTTAAAATGACCACTGATTTGGCAAACTGTAGTTAGTGACCATAAATCCAAATACAAACAAGACCTAGACCCACAGTTCTTGTTAATGTAGTGAGCTGGAGTTCCACTAAGAAAATTCACTGCTTTCTTGGATTTGACAGATGTCATTTTCAGACAGTGCTAAGTGCCAAGAAAACAAATTCACCAAACTCAGAATAAATACTAGATTCAAGCTCAAAATGCAAAAAGAGCAGAGCTGAGAATCCAAGAGGGCTTACTGAGACGACCTCCAGATGCTCTGTGAAGACAGTAAGCCAAAGGGGTTTTTGTGGGGACCATCCCTGCGTCGAACAACAGCTCTGGGGGATGTTGGTCAGCCACTTCAGAACCCACTTCTGATGCCAGAAATTGTTAAAAACCTAAATGCACAGTGAAATACCAAAAGCTAGTGTAAAACAATTATTTATTGTGAGTAGATGTGATTTGAATTGGACAGCGTCAATCTGAATATATTGGGAAGATATTCCCAAGAAAGATAGTGAAAACAGGTTATATATGTGGGATCTGGGCAGGGTAGTCTCCTGAAAGTCATTGTAAGTCTTCAAAATAACTCAATATCTAAAACAAAACAATCTGTTCAGCTGCTTACCGGGCTATTGTTTAACTTGAAAGTGACTTAAGAAAAATAGATCCTTAAAGCCTCAAGGTTTGACACCTAAGGCAGATGTCCTGAGTGGGTCACTTCAACTTCATGGACCCAGAAATCTGGATTCCAGGAGAATTTAATATACATATGCAT
>NW_006922467.1:406089-407074 GCF_000298275.1 Orycteropus afer afer
CAGTGAGTTGCTGTTTTTTTTTTTTTTTTAATATGATTTACTTTCTTCCTATGATATGACTAATATAACCCATGGCCCTACTACTTCACGTAAAAGACCTTACTATATTTGAGATGAAAAGAAAAAAATAGGATGCCAGGAAGAGATAAGAGGAATTACCAAGTCTATTGAGAACAGGGTTTATCTGACTTTAAACAAAGCTGGAAATATTGTTAGTTTTTGTTTTGTTTTGTTTTGTTTTGTTTAATTGCAATTTGGGTGAAAGTTTACAGAGCAAATTCATTTTCCATATAGTAGTTCATACACCTTTTGCTTCATGAAATTGACTGCAATCCCCACAATGTAATAGCTCTCTTCCCACTTCCTCCCTGTATTTGTCTCTTCCCTGTGTCTTTCTTTCCTATGTATTCCTGCTATCTGAGCTATCTTCCTGTGCAAATACTGTCATTCTGATCTCCTATGATTGCTTGTTCTAAGTGTATATACCTGGTGTAAATGTTCACCCTATATGCCTGTCTGTTGTTTAGCTGGAAGCCGTGGGAATAAGTTCAATTCCAGGTCTGAAGTGTAACTAGGAACCATAGTACCAGGGGTTTCACTAGGCTCTATCAGACCAGTAAGGCTTTTTTTTTTTATGATTTTGAGTTTTGCTCCACATTGTTCTCCTAGTCTATCCAGGAGCTTCTGCTATGATCCCTTTGCAAGTGGTTGACAGTGGTACCTGGGCACCATCTAGTTATTCTGGTCTGTGGTCATATGGCTGAGGTTTGCATGGTCCACTAGTCCCTTGGACTAATTGTTTCTGTGCATGTTTGGTTTTCTTCCAAACTTTTAAGACTTCAATTGCTACTCACCAAAGCAGAATATAGAACAATGCCTTTGTGTAGTATATTATGCCAGTTGAGCTTGATGTCCTTCACAACCATGGTTCCAAGGCCACAGGTCCAACAACTTGCTCCCTTAGGGTGGTTGGCTGCAGCTAATT
>NW_006922467.1:407659-413873 GCF_000298275.1 Orycteropus afer afer
GTGAAGCTTTGACTTCTTCCTTCAATACCATTGGTTCTTAATCGTATGTGACTTCCTGATATAGGTGAACATCGACTAATTCTTTTTGGTGCAGTGACTCTGTGTATTCCTTCCATTTTCTTTTGATGTTACCTGCAGCACTCACTATTTTGTCTTCTTGAGCTGCTCTTTAAAATCTTCTGTTCAGCTCTTTAATCTTGTCGTTTCTTCCACTTGCTTTAGTTGTGCTCAGTTCGAGAGCAAGTTTCAGAGTCTCTTCTGAAATGGAATGCATAAAGATCAATATCCTAGATATTAGTGAGCTGAAATGGACTACTTTTGGCCAATTTTAATCAGATAAACATATGATCTATTATGCTGAGAATGGCAAATTGAAGAGGAATGGCATGGTATTTTCTCTCAAAAAGAATGTTTCAAGATCTATCCTGAAGCACAATGCTTCAGGATAATAGCCATATTATTGTAGGACAATAGCCATATGCTTACAAGGAAGATCAGTTAATACTACTATAATTCAGATTTATGCACCAACCACCAAAGCCAAAGATAAGGAAATTGAAGATTTTTACCAACTTCTGCAGTCTGAAATTGACCAAACATGCAATCAAGGTGTGTTGATTATTACTGGTGATTGGAAAGTGAAAGCTGGAAACAAGCATCACCAGTGGTTGTTGGCCTTGGTAATAGGAAGGATGCCAGAGATTGCATGATAGAATCTTGTAAGACAAATGACTTATTATTTGCAAATACTTTTTTGTCAACAACATGAACTGTGGTTATACACATAGACCTCTCCAGATGGAATACACAGGAATCAGATTGACTACATCTGTGGCAAGAGACAATGGAGAAGCTCAATATCTTCAGCCAAAAGAAGGCCAGGAGCTGACTGTGGAATAGACCATCAATTGCTCATGTGCAAGTTCAGGTTGAAGTTGAAGACAATTAAAAGATTTCCAGGAGAGCCAAAATATGACCTTGATTATATCCCACCGGAATTTAGAACCATCTGAAGGGTAGATTTGACTCAGTGAACACCAATGACTGAAAACCAGATGAATTGTGGGATGATAACAGGAACATCATACATGAAGAAAGCAAAAGGTCATTTAAAAGACAGGAGAAGGAAGAAAATACCAAAATGGGTGTCAGCAGAGTTGACCTTAATGACATGAATGGAGTAAAGCTTTCAGGACCCCCATTTGCTGATGTGGCACGAGTCAAAATGGGAAGAAATAGTTGCAAACATCCATTAATAACTGAAACATGGAATGTAAGAAGTATGAATCTGGGAAAATTGGAAGTTGTCAATATTACCCCCTTTAATTCTATTTATATTGAGATTCTTACAATACATACAAGTATGTATGTAGAAATATCATCTGACAACCTTATACTGTCATGGATGGTCATGGATATATCCCCTTTTGCCTAGACATACCTGATCATTCAGGCTGTTTACCTATGTATCTACCCATATATAACTGTTCATTGTTACTGATAATGCAGTATTTTGTATGTAAAAGTGTTTATCTTTGTTTTCTGTACCTCTTGTGCACCTCTCTGTGTCTTCCATTTCCTAAGTGTTACTGTGTTTGTCACTCAGTTTTGGTATATTGCCTTATCCTTCACCCAAATCAATAATTGTCTCTTACCTATCTAGCAACTTTCCCTCCCTTCCCCTCCTGTTTTGGTTACCTAGCGCCACTCTGACAGGAATATACCACTAATGGAATGGCTTTAACAAACAGGAGTTTATTGTTACAATTTGGAGGCTTTAAGTCTGAGTTCAAAGTGCCAGGCTCTAGGGGCTGGGTGAAAGCCCCTCAACCTTGGGCTTCAGCTCTGCCTCCTGCTCCTGGATCACTGAAGATAGAAGCTTTTCTTGAGTCAGCTGCTGGCTTCTGAGGCTGACAAACCCAAGGTCTACAAGTAACAAGGCATAGTCCTGATATTCCCAAACCACACAGCAGACCATTAATTCAAGTCCAGTAGAAGTCCCAAGATCGGCAGAGCATGGCAGGGCACTGACCAATGACATTGCTACATGCAGGGTTCAAGCGTGTCATAAGCTAGAGACCATTCCCAAAGCTGCTTCATATATATGGGAAGCAGACCACATCCCTAAAGCAGCTACTCAGCTGCTTGTGGATCCAACCATGGAGTTGATTGCCAGTATCATCATGGGGAATAACTAACACCAGCTGCCCAGCCACTCAACCAGGCCCACCCAAGTTGACACACAACCTTAACTACCACAACTCCCATCCCTGATAATCAACAAATAAAGTTTCCTTCCATATATCAACTATTCCTTGACTGTTCACAATAGTGGACTAGTACAGTATTTGTCCTGTGATTAACTTATTTCACTTAGCATAGTGTTCTACATGTTCACCCATGTAATATTGGTTTATTTTATAAAGGAGTCCAAAATTTGATTATTTTAAATAAAATTGATCTTGTGAATTACTTATTAGTACCAAGGTTAAAACCATCATCTAATTTGCACCATCATGACTTTCAGAAATTGTGCATTTATATAGTTTTGATAGTGTCAAAGTTAATTGTGAAATCTGATTTCTCTTCAAGAAAATTAATGTGCAACACACTTCTCTTAATTGAATAAGGAAAAGCAACAATACTACAATACTACAAATATTTGGTAGTGTATTTGGCAAACATACCTACTACTAGTTTCAAAGCAAATTTCTTTTGGTAATATTTCTGGAAAATAATATTTATTCTAAGAACAAAGAAAGAAACTTCTATTAAGTTTTAAATTTTATTCTTATATTATTCATGGCATCAAAAGGGCCTCCAATATGTTCGGGGAATGGAAATTAATTAAACTTTTTAAACTATAGAATAAATTTCAATAAGCAAATTAAGCCAATGATGCCTATGTACTAAAACTTACTTCTTCCTATAAATGTCTGTTTTTTAAATGCATATACTGTGACCATAAAGTTATGGCTGTGATATTAAGTATGGACTGTACAGACAGAGTAACATTTGGTCAGGCCAATCATCAATACATTTACTCCAGGCTCTTTGATCAAGCTGCATTTTCAAAAATAAAGACGATGGTGATGCCAGGGCTCAGTATACTTTTTGATAAATGATTTCATTTAGCATATAAACTATAGAAGCAAAATAACAAAATTAGAGAGACAGTATATGTATCAAATCAAAAACTGCACTAAACATCCTTTAGAAATGCCATGCTTCCTACTCTGGTTACAAGAAACTTTCAGTGGAGAGTTACAGAGAGGCAGTGCTCCATCCATGGTTCATTGCCTACCAAAGTTAATAACTAATCTACTGAAATGAATTGTTTAGCGGGATGGAAAATTTGGCAGTGGATATTGGTGATGGTTGCACAACATGATTGATGTAATTTGTTTTATTAAATTGTATATGTGTCTTCTGTTAGATTTAAAGGGCTATATATTTCTGGAATTTGCTTTCTTTGAAAAAAAAGAATTTTTATATTGGTGAGGAAGTGACAAAACTGGAAGACTTGTCCATTGCTGCTGGGGATACAAAATGGTACAGCCATTGTGGAAGACGGTGTAATTGTTGCTCAAACAATTAAAAATACAGCTACCATGTAGTTGTTGTTAGGTGCCGTGAGTCATCTCCGACTCATTGCAATCCTATGCCCAGCAGAACGAAACACTGCCCGGTTTTGTGTCAGCCTCACAATCCTTGCTATACCTGAGCCCATCGCTGCAGCCACTTAGTCTATGTATTTTGTTGAGGGCGTTCCCCTTCTTCATTGACCCTCCACTTTACCAAGCCTGATATCCTTCTCCAGGGAATAGTTCCTTCTGACACTATGACCAAAGTAGGTGAGGCAAAGTCTGGCCAGTCTCACTTCCAAGGAGCATTCTGGATGCACTTCCTCCAGGACAGATTTGTTAGTCTTTTTAGCAAACCATGGTACTCTTAGCATCCATCTCCAACAACACAACTCAAAAGCATCAACTCTTCTTCTGTCTTCCTTATTAATTGTCCAGATCTCACATGCATAAGAGTCAATTGAAAATACCATGGCTTGGGATAGGCACAACTTAGCCTTCAAGGAAACATCTTTGCTCTTCAGCACTTGAAAGAGGTCCTTTGCAGCAGATTTGTCCAATGCAATATGGGATCTTATGCCTAGACTGCTGCTTCCATTGGTGTTGATTGTAAAAGCAAGTAATATGAAATTTTTGACAGCTTCAATCTTTTCTCCATCCACTGTGAAGCTGTTTATTGGACCAGTTGTGAGAATTTTTGTTTTCTTTATACTGAAGTGTAATCCATACTACAGACTCTAATCTTTAATATTCATCAGTCAGTGCTTCAAGTCATCCTCACTTTCAGCAAGCAAAGTTGTGTCATTTGTGCATCACAGGTTGTTAATGAGTCTTCCTCCAATCCTGATGCCATGTTCTTCTTCATATAATCCAGCTTCTTGGATGATTTGCTCAGCATACAAGTTGAATAAGTATGGTGAAAGGATACAACCTTGACACACTCCCTTTGTGATTTTGAACCATGCACTATCTTCTTGCTCTGTTTGAATGACAGCCTCCTGATCTATGTACAGGTTCCTCATGAGTACAAGCAACTGTTCTGGAATTCCCATTCTTCTCAATGCTATCTGCAATTTCTTATGGTCCACACAATAAAATCCTTTTGCATAGTAAATAAAACATAAGTAAATATCTTTCTGATACTTTTTGCTTTCAGCTAAGATCCATCTGACATCAGCAATGGGATTCCTAATTCTACGTCTTCTTCTGAAACCACCTTGCATTTCTGGAAGCTCACTGTCAATATACTGCTGCAACCATTTTTGAATTATCTTCAGTAAGAATTTACTTGCATGTGATATCAATGATATTCTTTGATAATTTCCACATTCTGTGGGGTCACCTTTCTTTGGAATGAGTATAAATCTGGATTTCTTCCAGTCAATTGGATAAGTAGCTGTCTTTCAAATCTCTTGGCATAGTGAGTGCCTCCAGTGGGGCATCTGTTTGTTGAAACATCTCAATGGGTATTCCATCAATTCCTGGAGCCTCGTTCTTTGCCAATTTCTTCCATGCAGCTTTGGCTTATTCCTTCAACATCACTGGTTCTTGATCATATGCCACCTCCTAAAATGGATGAACATCAACAAATTCTTTTTGTACAGTGACACTCTGTATTCCTTCCATCTTCTTTTGATGCTTCCCACACCAAAAGAATCTTTCAATATTACAAATTGAGGCTTAAATATTTTCAATTCTTTCAGCTTGAGAAATGCCAAGGGTGTTCTTCCCTTTTGTTTTTCTAACAAAAAATGAGATGTGTTTTTGCATATCTCATTATAGTAATTGGCTTTGTCTGCTCGAGCTGCTCTTTGAAATCTGTTCAGCTCCTTTATCTTGTCATTTCTTCCATTTGCTTTAGCTACTGTCTGCTCAAGGGCAGGTTTCAGAGTCTCTTCTGACACCTACCTTTCTTCCTTTCTTCTCTTTTTAATGACTTCTTGATTTATTCATGTATGATGTTCTTGATGTCATCCCACAATTCCTCTGGTTTTCAGTCATTGGTGTTCAATGCATCAAATCTATTCTTTAAATGGTTTCTTAATTCAGGAGGGATATAATCAAGGTAATATTTGTCTCTTGTGTGTTTGTTTTAATTGTCTTCAACTTCAACTTGAACGTGTATATAAGCAGTTGATGGCCTGTCCCACAACCAGCTACTGGCCTTGTTTTGGCTGAAGATACTGAACTTCTCTATTGCTATTTGCCACAGATGTAGTCAATCTGATTCCTGTGTATTACATCTGGTGAAGTTCACACGTATAGTTGTCACTTGTGTTGTTGAAAAAAGGTATTTGCAATGAATAAGTTGTTGGTCTTGCAAAATTCTATCATGTGAACTCCAGCATTATTTCTATCACCAAGGCCATATTTTCCAACTACCAGTATATCTTCTTGTTTCCAAATTTTGAATTCCAGTCACCAGTGATAATCAACACATCTTGATTGCACGTTCAATCAATTCCAGACTGCAGAATTAGGTAGAAATCTTCAATATCCTCATCTTTGGCTTTGGTGGTTGGTACATAAATTTTGATAATAGCAGTATTAACTGGTCTTCCTTGTAGGTGTATGGATATTATCCTATCACTGACAGCATTGTACTTCAGGATAGGTCTTGAAATATTCTT
>NW_006922467.1:414183-417149 GCF_000298275.1 Orycteropus afer afer
ATATTGATCTTAATGCATTCCATTTCATTTTTGAGAACTTCCAATTTTCCTAGATTCATACTTCATACATTCCATGTTCCAATTATTAATGGATGTTTGCATCTGTTTCTACTCATTTTGAATGGTGCTACATTAGCCAAAGCAAGTCCCAAAAGCTTTACTCTATCCACATCATTAAGGTCTTCTCTACTATAAGGAGTAAGTTCTTTCCCCATCAAATTTTGAGTGCCTTCGACTTGATGAGCTCATCTTCTGGCACTATGTCAGACAATGATTCAGGGTTGTTCATAAATTATTCCAGTAATATATCAGACAGTGCTTCACTGCTATTCATAAGGTTTTCACTGGCCAATTCTTTGAGAAGTGGGTGGACTCTTCTTTTTCCAAATCTGTCTAAGTCTGGAAGCTCTGCTGAAACCACTCCACCTTGGGTAACACTGCCGGCATTTTGCAATACAGTGGCATAGCTTCCAGTCTCACATAAACAGGTAAGCCACCACTCAATGACAAACTGACAGACAAGTTCATCTCCCTTAATTGTTCCTAACCCCTCTGCACCTGCCTACCACAGGCCCTGGCCTTAATATAGAGCCACCCCCAAGCAAAAAGCAGCCTCCAAGCCCCTTGCCTGTCTACCTCAGGTCCTGGCCTTAATAAAGACCCACACCCAAGTGAAAAGCAGCCTCCAAACCCCGGGCCTGCCTACCTCAGACCCTGCCTTAATATAGAGCCACACCCAAGCTAAAAGCAACCTCCAAGCCACAGCCTGCCTACCTCAGGCCCCAACTTAATATAGAGCCATACCCAAGCATAAAGTAGCCTCCAAGAGAACAATCGTGGGAGAAAGAAGGGCTGTTTATGCACAGGGAGACAGTTCAGGGGGCATGAGTGCATGGAAGGATGAACACATGGAAGAGGTAACTATCAGGAGGAAATGGGAGGGGAGCTGTTGCATTGGGGTAAATTTTAGCAAATGTCATGAGACAACGTGTGTGTGAACTGCTGTATGGAAAGTGAATTTGCTCTGTAAAGTTTCACCCAAATCACAATAATAATAAAAAAATGCAGCCTCCAAGCCCCCAAGGTTATGACCCAGAATCCCACCCTTAAGTATATACTCCAGGGACTTAAAAGCAATGACATGAACAGACGTAGGTACACCAATGTTTATTACAGCACTATTCACAGTAGCCAAAAGATGGATACAACCTAAATGTTCATCAACAGATGAATGGATTAAGAAAGTGTGGTAAATTTATGCAATGGAATAGCTACTCAGTCATAAAGAGAAATTAAGTCATGATACATACTATAACATGGATGAACCTTGAAAACATGCTGAGTGAAAGAATTCAACCACAAAAGGACAAATATTTCATGATATCACTTAAATTAAATGACAAAAATAGGTAAAGATATCAAAACTTATTAATGGTTACTGAGTGTTGCAGGGAGGAGAAGCAGTGTTTGTGAAACAATGTCTGTTTTTGGTGATGGGGGATTTAGCATTAAGGGTGATGGTTGTATTCCAACCTGATTAATGGAATGGATATCACTAAGTTGTATATTTGAAAAAGCTTGAATTGGCAAATGTGTCACATATATTTTTACAAGAGAGAGAGAAAGATCAAGTGCTGATGTTGCTTATGTATAACTAAGCACCTCATATGATTTCTTTTCCTTGATTTGAGGGATTAGGGTCATGGTTTGGTGGGACATTCCAGTCAATTGGCCTAATACTATTTTTAGAGTTTCTGTTCCACCTCCTAGTGCACTGCATAGTGTATGGGGTCTTAAAAGCCTGTGAACAGCCATGCAAGATTTTTAAAAAAATGGTCATATTTGCCTGGAGTAGCAGCAGAAGAAGGAGAGTCAGGTATAGGAGGAGGAACTGTATTTAATGTTTAATTGCCTCCATGAACAACTGCCTCCTTTTCCATGAGACCAGAAGAAATGGATGGTGCCCATCTTCCATTACTAAACAGTCTGAGCAAAGATTCTATAGAAGAATCCTGATTTCTCAAATTAAATCCAGACTTTCTGGAGCCACTGAGGCTGGATGATTGATCCCCTGTAACTATTGACCTGAGGTAATCTTTAAACCTTAAACCAAAACTGTTCCCCTAAAGTCATCTTCAATTCAACCAAACAAAACCCAAATTCAAATCCATTGTAATCAAGTCAATTCCAACTTATAGAGACCCTATAGGAAGAATAGAACTGTTCCAAATGGTTTCCAAGACTGTAAATCTTTATGGAAGCATACTGCCATATATTTTTCCCATGAAGTGGCTGGTGAGTTCAAACTGCTGACCTTCTGGTTACCAGCTGAGTGCTTTATCCACTTCATCAGCTGGGCTCCTTAGCCTTACTATCCTTTGTAATATATCTTAGCTATGCATATGCTGAGTTCCATGGTCCTTCTAGTAAATCTCTGAGCCTAGGGGTAAGTCTTGGAGACCCCTAACACAGCTTCTCTTACAAGCTCTCCAACAACAACAGCAAGGTAGCCAACAAATACATTAGCTGTTTCTTAGCAACTTGTGAAAACTTTTGCATTTCAGAAACAAAATGACCTGGGATTATGTGGACAAGAGTAAAAACATAGCAACACAGCCAAGGCCACAGTTCAAACAAACATTTACTAAGACAAATGAGATGTGGAAATTCTCTAATTTAAAAATTTTGTACATTTATTATATATGTCTTATCAACTGTAGATGTTGTAATAGCAAATTTCTGTCTAATAAGGCTTTTTCTTTTCAAGATGCAAATGAAAACAAGATATCATCTCATTCCAGCAATAATAGCAAAGCTGAACAATACAGAAAATAGCAATTGCTGGCGAGTTTGCAGAATGATTGGAACTCTCATACACTGGAACTCTCATACACTCTCATACTGCAGGTGGGACTGCAAAAATGGTACAACCACTGTGGAAAAATGGTATGGCGTTTCGTTAAAAA
>NW_006922467.1:417249-419347 GCF_000298275.1 Orycteropus afer afer
AAAATTGAAAATAGAAATACCATTTGATCCAGCCATTCCATTACTAGGAATATATCCTAAAAAGGTGAGAGACAGGAAACGAACAGACATATGCACACCCATGTTCATCACAGCACAATTCACAATTTTCTAAAGCAAAGAGATGGAAACAACCTAAATGCCCATCAACAGATGAATGGATAACCAAATTATGGTACACAATGAAATACTGAATTACATTAAAGAATAATGAAGAGTATATGAATCATCTCACAACATGGATGCATTTAGATTACATTATGCTGAGTGAAATAAGTCAATTGCAGAAGGACAAATATTGTATGAGCCCATTATTATTTAAAGTCAAGGAAGGTTTTACTTAGGGAAGGGAAGTCACTTTATAGGTTACCAGGGATGGGAGGGAAGAGAAGGGAAAATTTCAGACTAGTTTGGTGGTCACATGTTGATTTGGGTAAGGGAGGGATGGTAATGGAAAGAGTCTGTGACCAGCATGATGACCCTGGGAGAAGGAAGGGCAAGGCACTGAAACATGCACACAAGATATAGACAACAGAGGCAAATACTAGTACATGCACAATACTGCATTACCACTAACACCAAACACCAGGCTACAGATAAATGCATAGACAAGTGAGAAGATCAGGTGTGGGTTGGAAAACAGGAATGTACCCTAGACCAGTGATAGATTTAGCTGAAGATAATCTTGCATAGATACTAGTGATACAAACTAGTTACACTCATTACAGAAGCAACAGGAGATAGAGTTGGAGTAGTCTTTTAGAGACAACCAAACACCTTGGGAGAGAGAATCACCAGGCCTGCTGACTCAGGACCATGGCACTGGGGACACCAAGCTCAACTGGCACAACATAGTACATAAAAATCTTGTTCCAAAACCTACTTTGGTGAGTAGTGACTGAGGTCTTAAAAGCTTTTGAGTTGTCATTTAACATCCAACTATTGGTCTCCTCTCATCTGAAGCAGACAGGGCTGGTAGCCAGAACAGGTAAGGCAGAGTGAGAGACAGCCTCCAGGAGGCAGGGAGCAGCAGCAGACAGGGTCAGCAACAGGAACAGGTAAGGCAGGGTGGGGGACAGACCCCAGGTGTCAAGGAGCAGAGGCAGACAGGGCCAGCAGGAACAGGTAGAGGGTAGCCCAGGAAGTGAGTGGAGCAGTTGGAACAGCTAAGGGAGATTAACTTGTCTGTCAGCCTGTGGTGGCTGGTGTGTTGTTGTGAGGGTAGAGGCTGTGCCAGCAGGAGTGCGCATCGTGGACTGGATTTGCTGGAGCTTCCAGATTCAGACAGACTTGGAAGAAGGAAGAGGGCATCCATTTCTAAAAGAATTGGCCTGTGAAAATCTTATGAAGAGTAGTGATAAACACTATCTGATATATTACTGGGAAATTTTATGAATAGCCCTGAAACATTGTCTGACACAGTGCCAGAAGATGAGCCCTCCAGGTTGGAAGGCACTCAAAATATGACTGAGAAAGAGCTATCTCATCAGAGTTGAGCCTACCCCAATTATATGGATAAAGTAGAGCTTTTGGGTCCTCTGTTTGCTGAAGTGTCACAACTCAACATGAGAAGAAAGAGCTGCAAACATCCACTGATAATCAGAACATGGAATGTATGAAGTATGAATCTAGTAAAATTGGAAGTTGTAAAAAATAAAATGGAACACATAAAGATTGATGTCCTAGGCATTAGTGAGCTGATATGGACCGGTTTTGACCACTGTGAATCAGATAAGCGTATGATCTACTTTGCCAGTAATGAGAAATTGAGGAGGAATGGTGTGGCAATCATCATCACAAAGAACGTTTCAAGATCTATCCTGAAGGACAATGTTGTCAGTGATAGAATAATATTGATACGTCTACAAAGAAACCCAGTTAATACAACCTTATTCAAATTTATGCACCGACCATCAAAGTCAAAGATGAGGAAATTGAAGATTTTTACCAACTTCTGCAGTCTGAAATTGACCAAACATGCAATCAAGATGTGCTGATTATCACTGGTGACTGGAATGCAAAAGTTGGAAACAAAAAAGAATCACGAGTAGTTGGAAAATTTGACCTTAGAGATAGAAAT
>NW_006922467.1:420634-426930 GCF_000298275.1 Orycteropus afer afer
CCATTACTAGGAAGATATCCTAAAGATGTGAGAGGCAGTGCATGAACAGACATATGCACACCTATGTTCTTCGCAGCATAATTCACTAAAGCAAAGAGATGGAAACAACCTAAGTGCCCATCAATGGATGAATGGATAACTAAATTATGGTACATTCGCACAATGGAATACTATGCTACATTAAAGAACAATTAAGGATATGTGACTCATCTCACAATGTGGATGAGCCTGGAGGACATTATGCTGAGTGAAATAAGTAAATAGCAGAAGGACAAATACTGTATGAACTTATTACTGTAAAAAGACAAAGAAGGGTTTGTTTGAGAAAGGGAACTCACTTTGTAGATTACTGGGATGGGGAGGGAAGGGGTGGGATTAATTTTAGGCTAGTTGGGGGCCACACTCTGGCAAGGGTAAGGGGAGGGATGGTATAAAAAGAGTCCAGGACTTCCATGATAGCATGGATCAAAATTGAAAAAGTCAATAATGACCAGAATTACTGGTTGGATGGAGTCTGGTGAAACCTCCAATACTATGGTCCTGGGAAACATTCTGGGCCTGGAATAAACCTCATTCCCAGGAGCTGCCTCTCAGCCCAGTAGTATACAAGATGTACATGCAGACCACTCAACCCAGGGTGACACACCCACATACTCTGGAAATACATCCCTTGCAGCAATTGACCATGGGGCACCAGAGGGGCAACATTTGCATAGAGGAAATGCAGGACACACAGGAGTGCATAACTATAAGGGACATGGGGTGAGGGTTACTGAGCAGGGAGGGAGGAGACTGGGTTAAGGTTGGGGATGGTAAATGGGGAGTGAAACTAAATGTACATGTAATGTTGAATGTAAAACAAACTCTTAAAATAAAAATAAATAAAGTAATTGATGTTAAAAAGAAGAAGGAGGAGGAGGAGGAGGAAAAGAAGAAGGAGAAGAAGAAGGAGGAAGGAATACACAGACTCACTGTACCAAAAAGAATTGGTTGATGTCCATCCATTTCAGAAGGTGGCATATGATCAAGAACCAATGGTATTGAAGGAAGAAGTCAAAGTGAGTGAAGTGGCAAAAACCAAGGCTTCCTCCAGTAATTGATGGGATACCCATTGAGATGTTTCAATAAATGGATGCTACACTAGAAGCACTCACTTAGCTATGCCAAGAGATTTGGAAAACAACTACCTGGCCAACTGATTGGAAGAGATCCATATTTGTATCAATTCCGAAGAAAGGTAATTCCACAGAATGTGGAAATTATCAAATCATTAATATCACATGCAAGTAAAATCTTACTGAAGATAATTCAAAACTGGTTACAGTAGTATATTGACAGAGAACTTCCAGAAATGCAAGCTGGATACAGAAGAGGAGGTGAAATGAGGGTTTTCATTGCTGTCAGAGGGATCTTGGCTCAAAGCAAAGAATATCAAAAAGATGTTTACTTGTGTTTCATTGACTATGCAAAGGCACTCAATTGTATGCATCCTAACAAATTATGGCTAACATTGAGAAGAATGGGAATTCCAAAACACTTAATTGTGCTCATGAGGAATTTGTACATAGACCTGGAAGCTCTCGTTTGAACAGAAAAATGGGACACTCCATGCTTTAAAAGAGAGAAGGGAGTGTGTCAGGGTTGTATCCTTTAACCATACTTATTCAATCTGTATGCTGAACAAGTAATCGGAAAAGCTGGACTATATGAAGAAGAATGTGGCATCAGGATTGGAGGAAGATTCTTTAACAACCTACGGTATGCAGATGACACAACTTTGCTCACTGAAAGTGAAGATGACTTGAAACACTTACTGATGAAGATTGAAGACTACAGTCTGCAGTATGAATTACACCTCAATATAAAGAAAACAAAAATCCTCACAATGGGACCAATAAGCAGCATCATGATAAGAGGAGAAAAGACTAAAGTTGTCAAAGACTTCATGTTACTTGGTTCTACAATCAACACCAATGGAAGCAGCAGTCAAGATATCAGATGTCATATAGCATTGGGCAAATCTACTGCAAAGGGCCTCTTTCAAGTGCTGCAGAGCAAAGATGTTTCCTTGAAGACTAAGGTATGCTTGACACAAACCATGCTATTTTCAATCACCTCATATGCATGTGAGAGCTGGACAATGAAAAACGAAGATCAAAGAAGAGTCGATGCTTTTGAGTTGTGGTGTTGGCCAAGAATGGTGAAAGGACTATGGACTGCCAAAGAACTAACAAATCTGTCTTGGAATAAGTGCAGCCAGAACGCTCCTTGGAAGTGAGACTGGCCAGACTTTGTCTCACCTACTTGGTCATGTTGTAAGAAGGGACAATTGCCTGGAGAATGATATCATGCTTGGCAAAGTGGAGGGACAATGAAAAAGGGGAAGGTCCTCAACAAGATGGATTGACACAGTGGCTGCAATGATGGGCCCAGGTATAGCAAAGAAGGCAAGGCTGGCACAGGACTGGGCAGTGTTTCATTCTGCTGTACATGAGGTCACTATGAGTTGGAGACGACTCGATGGCACCTATCAACAACAACATCTGAAGCAAAGAAGAGTGAAGAAAATCAATGGCATTTAGAAACAATTAGTCCAAGGACATGATGGACCTCAAGACCAGAAGAACGAGATGTTGCCTGGTTACCAATGCCAACCACTGGAGAAGGGATCAAAACTAGAGATCCTGGATTGAGTGGGAGGAAAAATGTGGGAGAAAAGTCAAAAACACAAAAATTACCAGAATTACTGGTCTGATGGAGTCTGGTAGAAACCTCAAGATTATGGCCCCAAGTTGCTCTTCAGGTCTGGGATTGGTATCATTCCCAAGGATTGGCTCTCAGCCCAACTGTAGAAAGACTTACATGTAGAACATCCAACCCAGGGTGATTCACCCACCTACCCTAGGAAGATACATTCCTTAGAGCAATAGTCCATTTGGCACCAGAAGGGCAGCAGTCACATGGAGGGAAATGTGGACAGACTGCTTTACATACTTAAGATGGGCACTGGGTGGGGTCACAGGGATGGGATAGGTGGAGAGTATGTTATGGTCTGGGATGGTAATTGGAGTGTGAAATCAAATGTACAAGAAGTGTTGAATGTAAAACAAATTTTGCACTGAAAATTTACACCCAAAGCTCAATAAAAAAATAAATAAATAAGAAAAAGGGAAAAAAAAGTTTTTTCCTTTCATAATTAGGTACCATATGTAAATGACTAATATAAAAACGTCTTGGAATAGTTTCCTAACTGTAAAAAAAAAAAAAGATTTATTTTATACATTTCCAAAGATATTAGTATAATTCTCTTGAAATTATATACTACAGAACTGACTTCATATAGGGAATTTATTACCATTATACAAATAATTTAAGGAGTTTGGCATCTCCCTCCAAGTGAGAACCTGCTGCAGGAATGCAGTTACCTGACAACATTCAGCTGCAGTGCTTTTAGAATCTACCACAGTGTTTGAGCTGAAGCTCTTGTCTGGCAACCCCAGCCAAGGAGAGCATAGCAGAAGTACTAGAGTCTGACAATTTTCTTGCCCAATGAAGGAAGTCTGTGTAATGAAGGAAATCTTTACACTGCAGCTCCCCAATAGACTGACTGAAACTTTCTCAGAGTGGCACCACTATCTGGGTCACTTTCCATGTAGTTTCCCCTTCCTCCATGGTCACCATTCACAGATGTCAGACTTGAACTGCAGTCCGAAGGCTTCCCCTGTTTATCCCTACTCTCCCCCACTTAATCTTTCATAGGCATTTCCCACAGTAAATGTGTGACACTCTTAAATTGCTCTTACTTTTGGATTCAAAATGGTGTCTCATCAGAAGTCCCCATATTAATTCCCACTAGCATTTTAGTGCCTGAAAAACTAGGTGCAGGAGTTTGGAATAGGGATTCTGGTGCTCTTAACAGCTCACTGAGTCAGAGTGCTCCAAACTCAGGGGAGTAGGATTAGAAAGGAAAAAGGGACAGGGAAAAAATAACAAAAATGGGAATCTTCCCTGCAGAGCATTGACTGGCAGGTGAGAAAGGTCATTGGAGACCTCCCTGGGGGAGCACCAACTGGCAGGTGAGAAGGGCCATTGGAGACCTTCTGGATTTGGGGAGAAAGCACACCATACCAGTGTACCAGCAGTCACTCCATGAATCTACCTTCAGCACCTGCTTTTATCAGTAAACTTGGGACTGCTTGGTGCAAGCAGACATTTCTCTGGCTCCAGCACTGCTGAAACCTGAGCAGAGAGGTCATTAATGCTGCAAGTAGGCAGGCCCTGGAAAGAACTCCTGCAGTGGATCGCAGAACAGGGCAGTTATCTTAGGTCAACTTTTTGGCACAGAGGGGCCTCAAAAGGAGAATTTTTGCATGTGTCTGAAACTGGCAGAAAGTGGTGACCCCCTAACAACTGGAGCCTTTGCTGAACTTGAGCTGTGGCCCTGTGAATAACAGTACAATGTCATCATTAACAGCCTGCTCAAAGCCCTAGAAACTTTCCCTGGCAACTTGGAGCATCCCTTCCTTCTCACTTCTCCTCCTACTTTCTCTGCCTATACCCTCATTCATCCAATAGAAAAATCACATTCAGCCACCATAATACCTGCTGGCTCAAATTCTAAACCCTCTTTATGATAAACAGAGACCTACATCCACATTCCACACAGTGATTCCATCATCCCAAAGGAAACTGCAGAGCAACCCAACACACCTGAATTAATAACCAAAATAAATAAATAAATACAATACACCAGCTCCAACTTTTCGAAATATTAAATCATAAAACAAAGACAAAACAAATCAATACATAACCAACAGTGAAAGACAACCTCAAAATGTCTAGGAAACAACAGGAAACCTCAAATCAAACAAACAAACAAACAAACAAACAAAAAAACAGGACAAGGCATTAGAAGCAAAACCACAAACAAAGATCACATTAAACATGGAGGTAGAGGAGGCAATAGAATTATCTGAGAAGGAATTTAGAAGATATGTTTATAGAGCTCTATAACAACCAAAGGAAACCCCAAACAGAAGCAAGGAGAACAGAGACAGTTCCCTGGAAGAACTCAGGAAATCTATTCAAGACCAAAATAATAAGATTAATGCACAATCAGAACTCATACAAAAACAGCAGTTAGAAATGCAAAAGATGAATACCAAAATTACAGAATTACACAATACAGTAGAAGCACAAATGAGTAGGATAGAACTGGATGAAGAATGCATATCCCAACTAGAAGACAAATCCCTGGACACCAGCCTGTATGAAGAAAAATCTGAAAAAAGACTTAAGAGAAATGAAGAGAACCTTAGAGATATATGGGATGACATGGAAAGAAACAACCTATGCCTCATTGGAATTCCAGAACAAGAAGAGGTGAAAAAATCCACCAAGAAAATTATGGAAGACCTGCTAACAGAAAACTTCCTCCATATCATGAAGGAAGAAAAGATATTTGTCCAAAAAGTTCATAGAACCCTATGTAGGATAGATCCCAAGAGAAAAACACAGAGGCATATTATAATCAAACTCTCCAAAACCAAAGACAAAGAAAACATTTTGAGAGCTGCCCGGGACAAAAGAAATATTACTTATAATAATGCTTATAAATATTAATTATAATACTTATAACAGGCTGAGCTCCAATTACTCAGCAGAAACCATGCAGGCAAGAAGGCAATGGGACGGCATATATAAAACACTGAAGGAAAAGAACTTCCAACCAAGAATCCTATATCCAGCCAAATTATCCATCAAACAGGAGGGTGAAATCAAGTCATTCTCAGGCAAACAGAAATTAAATGATTTTGTGAAAACCAGATCAATTGTACAAGAAATGCTTAAGGAAGTACTTCCAATAGAGAACCCACAAGAGATCAACAAAATCAAGATATGTGTTATCAACACTAAAACCAAATCAGGAATAGAAATTCAAAATAAGACCATAAAACATTGTACATTAAAAATCAAGGAAGTCAATCTGCACACAACAACAGCAACTAACCTATTAGTGGAAATAAAACTTCTAGGTACAAACTTCCAAAGGGAGAGGAAAACAGGACAATGTCCTCATAGAACGTACTGTTCTAAAAATGTAGAGACAAGAATTCACACCAAGATAACCACAGAGAAAATTAACAATCCCCCTAAGCAAATCCAGAAGGAAAGAAAACATAAGGATTTAATAAGCACAAAATCAACAATAAAGAAGAAAAGAGAGGAAACATTTCACAACAAATCAAACTCAGCACAGAAAAGTATATGGACCAAGGAAACACCAACATGAGAAA
>NW_006922467.1:446298-447910 GCF_000298275.1 Orycteropus afer afer
AAAAAAAAAAAAAACAGTAAAATGCAAAAATAAAATTATAAATAAATAAATCGTCTTACTTTTGCTTCCCAGAGGACATAAACTGATTTACAGGCAGTAAGATGAATCTGGAAGGACTAGTTGTGTACTGGCTGAGGCATTTGGCTGCTAACCAAAAGATCAGTGGTTTGAGCCCATCAGCCACTCCACGGAATAAAGATGAGGCAGTCTCCTTTTGTAAAAATTTACAGCCTTGGAAACCCAATGGGGGTCGCTATGAGTTGGAATCAATTCAATGGCAGCGAGATCATTTTTGGGTTTGGAAGATGAGTTTGGGGACTAGATTGCTCAACTGGTGAAAATGAACATTATTATCTTGTTCCTGATTTCAGGGGTTAAGCTTTCAATCTTTCACCATTAAGTAAAATGTGAGGTGTGGATTTTTCATAACTGCCTTTTATCATTTTGAGGATTTTCCCTTCTATTCCTAGTTTTCTGAGTTTTTTTTTTTTTCCAATCATGAAAGGGTGTTGGCTTTTGTCAAATATCTTCTCTGTATCAATTTAGATAATCATATAGTTCTTTTCCTTCTGTCCATTAATGTGCTGCATTATATTAATCAGTTTTCATATGTTGAACTATGGGGGACATATTCCCCTTGGTCATGATATATAGTCCTTTAAATATGTTGTTTAATTCAGTTTCTTAGTATTTTGTTGAGGAAATTTGCATCCATATTTATAAGTGTCTGTAGTATTCTCTCCTTGGAGTGTCTTTATCTAGCTTTGGTATGAAGGTAATACTGGCCTCATAGAATGAGTTAGGAAGTGTTCACTCCTCTTCTATTTTTTTGGAAGAGTTTGAGAAAGACTGATGTTAACTGTTTAAATGTTTAGAGTAATTCATCAGTGAAGTCATCTGGTCCTGGACTTTTCTTTGTTGAGAGATTTTCCTTTAGTGATTCAATTTCTTCACTTGACATAGGTCTGCTGACATTTTCTATTTCTTCTTTAATTAGGTAGTTTCTATGTTTCTGGGAATTTGTCCATTTTTACTAGGATATTTTATTTGTTGGTTAAAAACTGCTCATAGTAGTATCTCATAACTTTTTGTTCCTACAGAATTGGTATAAGTGTTCCTACTTTCATTACTCATTACTTCATTTTTTCCTTCTCAGGCAATCTAATGTTTTGATGATTTTATCGATATATTCAAAGGATTATCTTTTTTTTTTATTTTATTTTACTATGTTTCTATGCTCTGTTTATTTTCTCTCTCCTCTATTATTTATTATTTCCTTCCTTCTGGTACCTTTGGATCTAGTCTGCTTTTCTTTTTCTAGTTCCTCATGGTGTAAAATTTGGTGATTGGAGATTTTTTTCTTTATTAATGTAGACTATATATTTATATAGAAATATATAAACCCCAATTCTTTTTTATAACTTCTAACCTGTGAAATAGGAGCTCTGGTAGCATAGTGCATAAGGCACTTGACTGCTAACCAGAAGGCTGGCGGTTCAAATCCACTAGCCATTCCTCGGAAGGAAGGTTGGGCAATCTACTTCTGTAGTGATACTGCCTCGGAAACCCAAGGAGAGGTCGCTATGAGTCAGGTCTGACTCGATGGCACATA
>NW_006922467.1:448010-451544 GCF_000298275.1 Orycteropus afer afer
ACAATATATTTATATATTTGTATATTTATTTTCCTTTAGTGATTCAATCTCTTCACTTGACATAGGTCTGCTGAGATTTTCTATTTCTTTTTAAATTAGGTAGCTTCTATGTTTCTGGGAATTTGTCCATTTTGTAACATTGTCCAATGTTAGGTTATTGATTTGGGATTTCTCTATTTTTCTAATATAGGTGCAAATGACTATAAATTTTCCTCTGAGCACATTATATATTTTCTCTTTTGATTTCTCTGTTGACCCATTGGTTGTTTAATTGTGTGTGGTTTAATTCCCAAATATATGTGAAATCTCCATTTTCCTTTTGTTACTGATTTCTAGTTAATTCCATTGTAGTTAGAGAAGATATTTTGCATGATTTTAACCTTTTATACTATATTGAAAATTGATTTGTGACCTCACATATGGCATCTCACAGAAAACATCCATGTGCACTGGAAAAATCCGTAAGTATTCCTCTGTAGATGGATAGAGTGTTTGTGTGTGTGTGTGTGTGTGTAAGAAAGAGAGAGAGAGGTCTAGTTGGTTTATAGTGTTATACAAGTCCTCTATTGATCTGCTATCTAAACATCCAATGAATTTTGAAAATGATATATTGACATATTTAACTATTATTGCAGAAATGTCTATTTCTCCCTTCAATTAATCAATATCTTCTCTATATATTTTTGGGGTCTGTTGATAGGTGTAAATGTATTTATAATTGTCATATATTCTTGATAAATTGACCCTTTATCATTATATAATGTCCTTTTTATCCCCTGCAACAGATTTTGGGTGATATTAATACAGTCACCTCTGTTCTCCTCTGGTTACAATTTACATGTAATATTTGTCCCATCAAACTACCAGTACCATTGTATCTAAAAGGGTCTCTTGTAGACATCATACATTTAAAGCACATTTTATTGTTAACTCTGCCAATCCTTGTCTTTTCACTGGAGACATTAATCCATTTACATTTAAAGTAATTAATAAACAAGTACTTCAGACATTTTTCTATTTGTTTTTTTCAGTGTCTTACATCTTTTTCTCTTCCTCATTTCCTCTAAGACTACCTATTTTGTATTTAGTTGTTTTTTCGGGGGGTAGGGTGGGGTGTATTGAACCATTTTGTTTATCTTTTTATTGACTTTGGTATATAGTTTTTAGATATTTAATTTTTGGTTATGATGGAGACTACTTTTCACATTCTAAATTTATAACAAGTTAAGTTATATTGATATCAACTTAAATTAAAAAAACATGAAATAAAATCTGGTCCTATACCAACCCTCCTCCCTGTATGTTCTTATTATCACAAATTACATCTTTATATATTGTGGCCTCAATAGCATAGGTTAATAATTATTGTTTTTCATTTGTACTTTCAATCATGTGGTACATAACAAGTATAGTTACAACAGAAATCTACCGTAAGACTGACCTTTATGTTTACCCATCAAATTATTTTTACTGGAGATTTTTTCCATACATTTTTGAGTTACTCTCTGGTGTGTTTTGTTTTTTTTCCTACCAAGGACTTCCTTAGGAGCTCTGGTGGCATAGTGCCTAAGGCATTTGATTGCTAACCAGAAGGCTGCTGGTTCAAATTGAACAGCCACTCCTCAGAAAGAAGATCGGGCAATCTACTTCTGTAGTGATACTGCCTTGAAAACCAAAGGAGGGACCACTATGGGTCAGATCCGACTTGACAGCAGTGAGGTTTTTTTTTTTTTTTTTTTTTTTTTTTTTTTTTTAAGAACTTCCTTAACATTTCTTATAACACATGTCCCCTGTTAACAAAATACCTTACCTTTTGTTTCTCTGTTCTTGTTAGGTGCTGTTCAGTCACTTCCAACTCAGCAACCCGTGTACAAAAGAATGAAACAATGGCTGATCCTGTATCACACTTACAATCATTGTTATGTTTGGTCCCATTTTTACAACCACTATGACAATCCACCTCATTGAGAGTCTTCCTCTTTTTCACTGGCCCTCTAGTTTTGCAAGCATGATGTTCTTCTCTAGGAATTGGTACCTACTGATAACATGTCCAAAGGACATGAGAAAAGGACTCAACATCTTCCCCTGTAAGTAGCAATCAGATGCACATGATCCAAGACAGATTTGATTTTTCTGCAGGCCATGGTATATATTTTCTCACAAACACCATAATTCAAAGGTATACATTCTTCTTCAGTCTTCCTTATTTCTTGGCTAGCTTACACATGCATATTAGACAACTGAAAATACCATGGCTTGAGCTAGGTGCATCTTAGTTGTCAAACTGACATCTTTGCTTTGTAAACTAATAAGGACTTTTTCAGCAGATTTGCCTAATGCATATTTAATTTCTTTTAAATACATCATTTAATTTCTTCACTGATGCTTCCATGGGCATTGATTGTAGATCCATCCAAGTAAAATGAAATCTTGACAGCTTCAATCTTCTCTCTGTTTATCATGATGTTGCTTATTGGTTGATTTGTCAGGACTTTTGATTTCTTTACATTGTTGTGTATTTCATACTGAGGACTGTAGTCTTTGATCTTCATCAGTAAATGCTTCAAGCCTTCTTCACTTTCAGTAAGCAAGTTTGTGTTATCTGCATATCACAGGTTGCTAGTGACTCTTCCTCCAATCCTGATGGTGTGTTCTTCTTCGTATAGCCCAGCATCTAAGATTTCCTCAGCATACAGATTGAAGGCATATGGTGAAAAGATATCTTTCCTGATTTTAAATCACGAAGTATTACCCTATAATGTTTGAAAGACTGCCTCTTGATCTATGTACAAGATCTGCATAAGCTCAGTGAAGTGTTGTGAAATTCCCATTGTTGCAATGTTATCCATAACTTACTAAGATCTTTACAATGGAATGTCATTGTGTAGTTAATAGAACATAGGTAAACATCCTTCTGGTATCCTCTGCTTTTGGGCAAGATCCATCTGACACCAGCAATGAAATATTCTGAACCTGTCTTGAATTTCTGGCTGTTCCATGTTCATGTACTGCTGTAACTGTTTATGAATTATATTTAACAAAATGTTACTTGTGTGTGATATTGATGGTTGGTTGTTGCCATTGGTGTGTACCATCGAGTTGAGTGGACCCCGAATCATAGTGACCCCTCCTTGGGTTGCCAAGGCAGTATCACTATGGTATTATTTGATAATTTCCACATTCTGTTGCATAAGTCCATTTCATCTCAATAATGCATAGGTTATTGATCTTTATGCATTCCATTAAATTTTTGACAACGTCCAATTTTTCTAGATTCATATTTCATGCATTCCATGCTGTGATTATTAATGCCTGTTTACAGTTATTTATTCTCATTTTGTGTTGTGCCACTCCAGCAAATGGAAGTACTGAAAGCTTTACTCCACCTACATCACTAAGGTCAACTCTATTTTGAATAGGCATCTTTTCCCCAGTTGCATTTTAAGTGCCTTTAACCTGAGTAGCTCACCTTCTGGTACTATATTAGACATCATTCTACTGCTATTTATAAGGTTTTCATTGGTCAATTTTTTT
>NW_006922467.1:451644-453457 GCF_000298275.1 Orycteropus afer afer
AAACCCACCAGCCACTCCTCGGAAGGAAGGTTGGGCAATCCTACTTCCGTAGTGATACTGCCTCGGAAACCCAAGGAGGGGTCGCTATGAGTCAGGGCCAACTCGATGGCACATAACAACAACAACTTCATATGGAAAGGAAAGAGACCTCGGATAAGCAGAACACTTCTGAAGAAGAACAATGTGGGAGGCCTCACACTCCCTGATCTTAAGAACTACTACACAGCCACAGTAGTCAAAGCAGCATGGTATTGGTACAATGATAGACAGGTAGACCAATGGAATAGAATCAAAATTCCAGATACAGACCCATCCATCTATGGACAGGAATCTTTGACAAAAGTTCAAAACCCATTACATGGGGAAGAGACAGCCTCTTTAACAAAAGGTGCTGGCAAAACTGGATATCCACTTGCAGAAAAATGAAACAAGACCCATACCTCACCCCATACACAAAAACAAATTCAAGCTGGATCAAAGATTTAAATGTAAAACCCAAAACTATAAAATTAATCAAAGATAAAGTAGGGGCAAATCTGGGGGCTCTAATTTATGTCATAAATAGACTATAAAGCATAACCCAGAATGCATGGGAGGTAGAAGAGAACCTAGATGACTGGGACCTTTAAGAAATTAAATTCTTATGCACATTGAAAGACTTCATCAAAAGGGTAAAAAGAGAACCTACAGATTGGGAGAAAACATTTGCCTGTGACATATCTGATAAAGGACTTATTTCCAAAATCTATAGAAACCTCAACACCTCGACACCAAAAAGACAAATAACCCAACTCATAAATGGGCAAAAGACTTGAACAGACACTGTACCAAAGACAATATACTGGCAGCCAACAAACACAAGAGAAATTGCTTCCGATCGTAAGTCATTGTTGTTGTTGTTATATGCCATTGAGTCAGACCTGACTCATTAGAGAGATGCAAATCAAAACAACAATGAGATATCATCTCACCCCAGTAATAATACCAAAGTTCAACAGGACAGAAAATAACAAATTCTGGTGAGAGACTGGAACTCTTGTGCACTGCTGGTGGGACTGTAAAATGGTACAACCATTGTGGCATATGGTATGGCATTTCCTTAAAAAACTGAAAATAGAAATACCATTAGACCCAACAATTCCATTACTAGGAATATATCCTAAAGAGATGAGAGGCAGCGCACAAACAGACATATGCACACTTAGGTTCATTGCAGCAAATTCACTGTGGCAAAGAGATAGAAACAACCTAAGTGCCCATCAACGGATAGTGGATAGCCAAAAAAAGAAGGCAGTCTCCTTCTGTAAAAATGTACATGCACACAATGGAATACTGTGCTACATTAAAGAACAATGAGGGATATGTGAATCATCTCACAATGTGGATGAGCCTGGAGGACACTATGATGAGTGAAATAAGTCAATCACAGAAGGACAAATACTGTATGAGCCCATTGCTGTAAAAAAACAAAGGGTTGGCTTGGGAAAGAGAACTCACTTTGTAGGTTGACCAGGATGTGGAGGGAAGGGGAAGGATTGATTTCAGGCTGGTTGGGGCCCACATGCTGATGTGGGTAAAGGGAAGGATATAAGGTAAGGGTTTGTGACCACCATGATAACATTGGGAAAAGGGAGGACACTGAATTGCGCACATAAGAGATAGACAACAGATGCTAATACCAACCAGTGTGCCCACAATACTGCATCACCATTCACACCAAACACCAGGCTACAGATAAACGCATAAACACCTGAGAGGATCAGATGGGAGTAAGTGAACAGGAGTATACATTAGATCAAGGATAGATTCAGTG
>NW_006922467.1:453557-454124 GCF_000298275.1 Orycteropus afer afer
TTCACCTTCATTTTTGAAGAACAGTTTTCCAGGACATAAAAATCTTGGTTGACAGTTTCTCTCTTGGCACGTTAAATAAGCCATCCCATTGTTTTTTGACCTTCATGGCTTTTGAGGATAAGTCAGTGTTTAATCTTATTGACAATCCCTTGTATGTGGCCTTGTATGTGACAATTCAATTATTTGTTGTTGCTTTCATGATTTACTCTTTATCTTGGATTTTCTAGATCTTGATTATAATATGTTTTCATGCAGACATCTTTCATTTTATCCTACATGAATTTCTTTGAGATTCTTAGATGTGAAGATTCATGTCTTTCATGGAATTTGGGGAGTTTTGATCACTATTTCTTCAAATATTAATTATGTCCCTTTTCTTCTCTCTTCTACTTCTTGGATACAAATAAGCTTATATTTGTATGTTGTTGTTATGTGCCATCGAGTCAGACCCGACTCATAGCGACCCCTCCTTGGGTTTCTGAGGCATTATCACTAAGGAATTAGATTGCCAAACCTTCCTTCCGAGGAGTGGCTGGTGGGTTTGAACCGCCAGCCTTCTGGTTAGCA
>NW_006922467.1:455978-459046 GCF_000298275.1 Orycteropus afer afer
TGCTGTGCATGGGGTCGCTATGAGTCGGAAACGACTCGACGGCACTTAACAACAACAACAACAACAACAATTTTTTTTATTCCTTTTAGTTCTTTGCCCATATTTTCCTTTAATATTTTAGCATATTCCATAGTGTTTTCAAGTCTTCATCTACCAAGTTCATTCTTCAGGGATAGTTTTGGTTGTTTTATTTTATTTTCTTGAATAGGTTATTGTTTTCTGTTTCTTTGTATGCCTTGTTATTTTTTTGTTGAAACATGAACATTTGACTATTACAGTGTAGCAACTCTGGACATAATATTTTTCCCTTTCCCTAAGGTTTTGTTGTTGTTGTTGTTGTTGCTTTCATTGTAGAACAGTATAGTCATCTGCTTATTTAGTGATATCCCATAACTATTTTTCAAATGATTGACTTTCTGGAATTAGATCGATACTGAAGATTCTGTCTTTTAGCCTGTGTTTAGCTAGTGTTTCAACAGAGATTTCTCTGAAACCCGGAGGTGGGGCACCTCTCCCAGTCTTTGTAAATTTCTTTTGTGTTGGGTAATCATTTAGCCAGGCTCAAATGGGCCTAGTAATCAGTCTGAGGTGAATGTGTAAGTAATCACAAGTAATTTTTGAACATGTGTCTTTCTGTGAACAAATGTGGCTTTCTCAATTCTCCCATAAATAAACTATTTTAAAAGCCTTAATTTAAAATCTATAGAAAGCCCCAGGCAGCTCATCAAAACATAACTCACTGCCATCAAGTTGATTCCAACTCACAGTGATCCCTCCTTGGGTTTCTGAGGCCCAGTCTTCCTTCCTCCGAGGGGCTGGTGGATTTGAACCACCAACCTTCTGGTTAGCAGTCAAATGTCTTAGGCCTTAAGCCATGCAGGCAGGCTAGAACAGATAAACTCAGTAGTTTTCTTGTCAAGTCTTCTCTGCTCTGTCTAGAGCCAGAAATTGGGCTCCTTCTCTAGCAGTGAGACTACTGCCACTTTAAGGAGAAGAGGCTCACTCTCTAGGACCGCAGGGTATAAAACCTCTTGATGGTGGCCTAGCCAAGCTTGGGAAGGAATGATGTGTAGCTAAGCAGAAAACCAAAGGTTTCCTACAATTTATATGCTTTTCCTTGACTCAGTATTCACTGAGTTGCTTTCACCCTTTGACTAGTTTCTAGAGTTCTCAGACTGTTGATTCTGCCAGTTTCTGCTTACATATGTGTGTTTGTTAAAAGCTATGCAACTGCTTGGACTCCGGCAAGATGGCAGACTAGGCAGAAAGACTGCACAGACCCTCTCCAACAAAGAAAAGGGAAACCAATTAACACAGACACAGAAGATAATCTTGGACCCCTGAGACTTAAAGGGAAGGATGTAGAAGTGGACTAAACCCTAATTAGCAGAAGAATTTGCATGAAAATACCAAAAAAGGAGACATACAGAGCTATGGTCTGGCAGCGTTCCTGAGCGATCCTGACAGCACAAACAGCTTGGAGATTCCCGAATGGTGGTAGGACCAAAGAATTAACCTAAAAAGCACTCTGCTAGCCAGGGACTGCATGGAGGACTGTGCACGGTGGCTGGGGAACAAACGGAGAAGGTGAAGAGAAAGGTGGGCTGAACTGTGGACTTCTGCCGGTTGGAGGGTGCTGCCATTTTGAAGGTTTAAAAAGCAGCTTGACTATGTTGGATATTTAAAGAGACATTGCTCTCGCAGATTCCTGGGGCTTAAGAACACGTTCTGCTTTCCAGCAACCCCAAGGATACTCTGAACCTGCAAGACTGAAAAGGTACGACCTTCCTCTTGTTACTCTCATACCCTACACCCACTTGGTGACTGGAGGTGTAGCCACCCCCCCACTCCCACCTACCTTCTGGGCCCACAAGAACTCCATCACAGTCTCTGTGCTCAGACAGAGCCTGGGTGCCCTGCCCTGTCCTCCACTGATTTTTATTTTTCTCTTTTTTTCTTTTTCTTGTTTGCTTTCTTTTTTCTGGTGATTATTTTGCTTGTATTTGTCTTGTTTTGAAACAACTAATATTATTACTACTTTTGTCCTTTTTATTATTATTCTTAATCTTCCCCTACCACATCCTAGTTTTCAGCATTTTTTCTTTTCCTTGTGCCTGGTTGAATTATTATTTTTTTTTAATTTAAGGTCCCCCGCCCATTTTTCTCATAATTAACCCAGTTCTTTGTTTTTCTTTTTGCATTTTTCCCATTTTTTTCTTCATTTATTATACTCCTTCCCTACTTTTTTTTTTTTCTTAATGACCCATCACCAGATATTGCAGGTTTTCTTGTTTTTTTCTCTTTTTTTCCCCTTTGTTCTTTATTTGGTTACTGCTCCTAAGTGATTACACAGTGTGTTTTTCATCCATGGACTTTCAGTTTTTTGATGGTTATTCAATTGTAATTTGTGTCTAACTGAGTGGGAGACAACAACAGTCCCCATAAGACACAACTACACCCACACCTCCTGCAACTTCACTTACTGAGCGAGAGCCACTACCTCCTTCTCCACCAATGGGCCAATGATAAAAAACCACCAAGAAGAGCCTGAATCACCCTTGGCTGCTCTTCACAAACAGTTAACAGAGATCTAAATAAAACAGCACCACGATACCTCAGAAACAACACACCATCACAATCCACACAAAGAAGCAGGATAAAGTGGTAGAAACAAGGGAGCAGGATACAGACCCAGAGCACATCCTTGAGGAAGCAGCAGCATTGGAACTCTCTGATAAGGAATTCAAAAGAATTACCTTCAGGTATTTTCCAAGGATTGAGAGACAGACCAAAGAAAACACAGAAAAACCTTAGAAGAATTTTGGAAAAAAATACAAGAACAAAATGAAAAAATAAATGAAAAAATGGAAATGATTCTAAATCTACAGATAGAAATCCAGAAGTTTAATACTAAATTGTCAGAAATAGATAACACATTGGAAGGGCAAAGGAGAAGAATTGATACGATAGAAGACAGAATTAATGAGAATGAAGACAAATACCTGAATACTTCTTTGGAAAAGGATCAGTCAGGAAAAAAAAAAAAAAATCAAAAGAAAATGAAGAAA
>NW_006922467.1:465071-466759 GCF_000298275.1 Orycteropus afer afer
ACTGGTACACCATCTGATCTGCAGCCTATACAACTATGAGACCAGAATAACTAGATGGTGCCTGGCTACCACTGTCATCCACTTGGAAGGGTAACTATGTAGTAGATCCTTGATAGAGAGGGAGAACAATGTGAAACAAAACTCAAAATCATTTGGAGGTGGAAAAAAAAATGGTGGAGACCCGGTTTGCTGCTCTGATAGAGCCTGGTGGAACCACTGAGACTATGGCCCCTAGCTGCCCTTCGTGTCTTGAACTGAACCCACACCTATGGTTTCCAGCCAAACAAAAAACAGGCATATGAGTGGAACCTGAGTTAGATACACTCCTTGGAGAGAAAAATCATGGGAGAAAGAAGGGCTGTTTATGCACGGGGAGACAGCTCAGGGGGCAGGAGTGTATGGAGGGATGGACACTGGGTAGAGGTAACTATGGGGAGGAAGTGTGAGGGGAGCTGTTGCACTGTGGTAAACTGTGGTCAATGACATGAGACAAAGTGTATGTGAACTGCTGTATGGAAAGTGAATTTCCTCTGTAAATCTTCACCGAAATCACAATTAAAAAAAAAAAAAAAAAAAAAAAACCTATGCAACTGCTTATTTCACCAACTTATAAATAGAGCCCCTCTTCCAATTTTAGTGGTGCTTGTGATTATACTGAAAAGACCTGAGCAAACCAAGAGAATATTATTTTAACATCAGCTAATTAGCAGTTTTAATTCCATTCCTCATCCACTTGGATGTAAATAACACAAGAGAGTCATTGTTATGTCCATTACCAAACCAAACTTACCACCACTGAGTCAATTCTGACTCATAGTAACTCTATAGGACAGAGTATAACTGCCCCATAGGGTTTTCAAGGCTATAAATCTTGTTGGAAGAAGATTGATTCATCTTTTTCTCATGAAACAGCTGGTGGGTTCAAACTGCTGACCTTCTGGTTAGCAGCCAAATGCCTTGGGCACTGCACTACCAGAGTTCCTTATTGTATCTACTAAAAATCAGTATGTCAGTGACGTTGATAAAGTCAAGGAAATAATCAGATTTTGAACATAGGTCATAAATATTGTAGAAACTGAAATACAAAGAATGATAAAGAAAATGAGAATTTGAGTGCACATCAGTAACCTGGTGGAGGGGAGGTGGCCCAAAATAGCAGTGTAGGCTCATAGCATTCTTCATACAACAATTATCTGAGAAAACAAGCGAATCAGATATAAATGACAACTTTGGAACCCTGAGCACCAAAGCAAAGGCTAAAGAAATAGAGCAAATGCAAGTGGAAGGAGAGACTATAAAAACAGCAAAAACCAAAACCAAACTCACTGCCATAGAGTCAGGTCCAACTCATAGTGACCCCTTCTTGGGTTTCTGAGGTAGTATCACTACAGAAGTAGATTGCCCAACCCTCCTTCTGAGGAGTGGTTGGTGGGTTTGAACCACCAGTCTTCTTGTTAGCAATCAAATGCCTTAGGCACTATGCCACCACAGCTTCTAAAAAAAACAAAACAAAACAAAAAGCAGACATGGCAAATTATAGACTGTTGGTGCCCTGCCATCAGAACTGGTCCAGCACAACCACATTGAGGCAAAGCATGCAGTGTTTCCAGTAAAAGCTAACATCAGCTAGTGCTGCCAAGCAGGAACAACTCTGCATCCACATTTAGACCCAGGGAAGAGTGTTCTTG
>NW_006922467.1:466859-470136 GCF_000298275.1 Orycteropus afer afer
CCATCCCCCCTCCCCACACACAAGCAATCTGCCATCCAGTGGTACTCACTACCACACTATCCCCTATGTTGGGGCTCACAGACTTGTGGTGCCCACCCTTTTGCTCAGTCACTCATGTCCATGTTTCATGGATCAGTGATGTCCACTTCTTCATCTAGCTCTTGGTGCCAAGGGCCCAAGGAATGGTGGTGCCTGCTTTTATACACCAATCACCTGCATCAGTGGTGCATGTGGTGTCTGCTGCTTTTCCCAAGTCACTGGTATAAGGAGCCTGTGAATCTGAGATACCTGCTCCTATGCCCCAGCCACCTGCAACAGAAGTCTGATGACCAGTAATACCTCTCACTCCCTCCAGCCACCTGCACCAGGCACCAGAGGACCAGTGGCATACTCTCCTCTGCATCATGTTCTAGCAGACAGGGCACAACCTCTTTGTAGGAACCTGGAGATTAGTGGCATCCCCATGCCTCATCACCCCTGCTGCTTCCTCCCCTGCAATCAGAGACGTGTTCCTACTCCAACTACTCCCACATTGCCCTAATTGTCCAGGATTGTCAGTTTGAGTTTTTGTACCACCCACCTGGTGACTGAAGACCTGGGCATCCTTGCCCTAACCACCTGGCAATCAGCAGTGCATAAACACAATACCTAATCCAACAACCAGCGAGAATGCTCTCTGCTCTCATGCCCAATGACTAGCTGGACAGACAGTAACCATTGCTGGTAACAGCAATGCTAGCTACATCCTTAGATGCCCTGCAAGTCTAGCAAACAGATGCCCTGCAAGACTAGCAAACAGAGACATGCGCTGCACACTCAGCCACTGCCCTACTCTCCTGGAGACAGGTGGTGAGAATTTCAGTGTGCCAGAATAGGACCAGAGGAGCACACAGATCCTATTTATTTGGATATACCGAAACAAAACAAAAAAACAGGGCACAGAAAATAAACATACAATACATAAATATAATAACACCTTAATGCCTCAGAGAAAAAGAAATAATATTAAGTCACATAAAGAAGCAGGGCACCATGGCTGCGACATGTGACCAAAAAACAAAACAAGCAAACAACCAAAAAAAAAAAAAAAAAAACAGGAAATCTTCCAGAGGAAGAAATGGTAATGGAAACAACTGATAAGGAATTCAAAGGACTAATATAGGGTTTTCCTAGAAATTAAAGAAAACACCAACAAAGTAATAAAAGAATTCAGGAAAACAATACAAGGAAAAATAAATAGAAAATTAGAAACCATACACAAATATTAACCAGAAATCCAAAAGATTAATAATAAAATTTCAGAAACACACAATAATGTAGAAAGATACAGGAGCAGAATTGAATCAATGGAATACAGAATCAATGATATAGATGACAAATCTTTTGACACCAATTTCTTTAAGGAAATAAAATGAAGAAAAATGAAGAAAGCCTAAGAATGATGTGGGACACATTAAAGAGGAAACATTTACATATTATGGGAATTCCAGAACAGGAGGAGGGGGAAAAAAAATAGAGGGAATTGTCAAAGATTTGCTGGCAGAAACCTTCACTGATATCAGGAAAGATGAGAAGATAGCCATCTAAGAAGCTCAATGAACTCCAAAAAGGAAAGACCCCAAAAGAAAAGTCACCAAGACATATCATAATCAAACTTTCTAAAACCAAAGACAAAGAATCTTAAGAGCAGCTCAGGAAAAATTAAAAGTCACTCACAAAGGGAATCTAATAAGATTAAGCTTTGATTACTCAGCAGAAACCATGTGGGCAAGAAGGCAATGGGATGGCTATATAAAACCCTGAAAGAAAGAAAAAAAAAGCCAACTAAGAATTATATATCTAGCAAAATTGTCTCTCAAATATGGTGGCAAAATTAAGATATTTCCAGATAAGCAGAAATTAAGAGAGTTTGTAAAATCCAGGCCAATGTTGCACGAAATATTAAAGGAAGTGTTTTGGACAGGCAACAGACAACAACCTGAGATTAGGACACAGGACAGTATCAGCCAGATATCAAGCTAGATAAAGAATTCTCAAAAATAAAACAAAGCTAAAAGACTGAAAACAGGGAACCAGAAAGGTCAATGTGTAAATGATGACAACATCAAAACAAAAAGGGTGAAAAAATGGTGAGTTACACAACTTCCATATGGAAAGAAAGTGTTCTGCTTACCTACTGCCACTCTGACAAGGATATACCACAAATGGGATGGCCTTAACAAACAAGAGTTTATTGTCTTACAATTTGGAGGCTTTAAGTCTAAGTTCAAAGTGCCAGGCTCTAGGTGCTGGGTGAAAACCACTCAACCTTGGGGTCCAGCTCTGCCTCCTGCTCCCAGCCCACTGGAGCTAGAGGCATTTCTTCACTCAGACAGCTGTTGGCTGCTAAGGTTAAGAAGCCCAAGGTTGACCAGTAAAAAGGCACAGTCCCGATGTTACCAAACCACATGGCAGGCCATTAATTTAAGTTCATTGTAAGACCCAAGGCTAGCAGAGCATGGCAGGCTGCTGAAAAAACACATGGCTACATGCAAGGTCCAAGTGTGCCATAGGCTAGAGACCATTCCCAAGGCTTCTCCTTATATACAGGAAGCAGACCACATCCCAAAGGTAGATCCCACCATGGAGCAGATTGCCAGTCTCATCATGGGGAATAACTACAGCTGCCCAGCTGCTCAACCAGGCCTAGCCAAGTTGGCACACAAACATAACTACCACAGAAAGTGAAGGTGATATTAAAACAAAAGACTGCTTTAAATTTAGGAAAGGAGCTCTAATGGAGTAGTGCCTAAGGCATTTGACTGCTTATCAGAAGGTTGGAGGTTCAAACCCATCAGCCACTCCACAGAAGGAAGATGGAGCAACCTACTTCCTTAAAGTTTTACCACCTTGGAAACCAAATGGGGGTCTCTATGGGTTGGAATCCACTCAATGGCATTGAGTTTGGTTTGCTTTGTTAAATTTCGGAAGATAAAGGTAAATTTCAAGGTAACAACAAAAAACTTGACAAAGCTACTCATCAAAATAAGAAAAAAGAAAAGCAAAGACTCAGTAAACACAAAATCAGCAACAACAAAAGAAATGAAAAGAAAATCCAGAAATAAACAGAACTGAGCACAGAAAATTAAAAGGAACAAAGAAATTGTCAACATCACAAAAAAACACAACAAAATCACAGCAGTAAACTCATACTTATTGATAACCACACTGAATGTACATGTCTTAAATGCACCAGTAAAGAGTTGGAGTGGCAGAATAGATTAAAAAAAAAAAAAAA
>NW_006922467.1:470796-472580 GCF_000298275.1 Orycteropus afer afer
AAAATGAAACATAACATACAAAAACCTTTGGGGCACAGCAAAATAAGTGCTGAAAGGTCAATTTATAGGAATAAATGCACATATCAAAAAAAGGTTAAAATAAAAATATTAACAAAAAAAATGGAAAGAGAGCAGCAAAAGAAACCCCCTACACAAAAAGAAAGGAAATAATAAAGATTAGAGTAGAAATAAATGAAACAAAGAACAGAAAACAATACAAAAACTCAGCAAGACTAGAAGTTGGTTCTTTGAAAGCATCATAAAGTTGACAAACCAATATACAAATTGACATAATAAAAGCAGAAAAAGAAAATACCCCAAATAAGAAATGATATGTATGGAATTATGACAGAACCAACAGAAATAAAAAGAATCATAATAGAATATTATGAAAACTTATACCCCAACAAATTTGAAAACCTAGAGGAAATGGACAAATTTCTTGAAGCACACTACCTACCGAAACTAACACAAATTGAGGTAGAAAAACTACAGAGCCATAACAATGAAAGAAACTGAAGTGGTAATTATAAAAAAAAAAAAACTCCCAACAAAAAAAAGTCCAGGCCCAAACTGTTTCACTGGAAAATTCTCTACCGGGTAGGGAGGGGAGGAGACTGGGTCAGAGTTGGCGATGGTAAATAGGGAGTGAAACTAAATGTACACATAATGTTGAATGTAAAACAAACTCTGCTCTGTAAACTTGCACCTAAAGCACACACACGCACACAAAAACTTTAGTGAAGAGCTCACATCAATACAACTTAAACTATGTCAGAGCAAAAAATAAGGAAGGCATCCTCCCAAATTCATTCTATGAAGTCCTGATATTAAAATTAAGTAAAGCTATCACTAAAAAAAGAAAAGTACACATCATTATCTCTTATGGATATAGATGGAAAAATTATCAACATAATTCTAGCCAATAGAATTCCATGAGAGATGTATGTGTATGGGTGTGTAGATATAGATATAAATAGATTATATAGATATAGATGTAGATATAGATAGATAAGATATAGATATAGAGAAGATTTAGAGATATAGATATAGATAGATATAGATGATATAGATATAGATATATACACAAAAAAATTTTGTGTGTGTGTGTGCATGTGTGTGTATATATGTATGTATGTATAAATATGTCATGACCAAGTGGAATTCACACAAGGAATGCAAGAAGGTTCAACATTAGAAAAAGCAATGTAATCTACCATATAAATAAAACAAAAGAAAAATGAACATACAATAGATCACCTCAATAGATACAGAAAAGGCATCTCATGAAGTGCAACAATCATTCCTGATGACTCCCAGCAAAATAAGAGTAGAAGAGGAAATCTTCAACATAATAAAAGGCATGCATACAAAACCGACAGCCAACATTATTTTCAATGCAGAATGACTGAAGCATTTGCCTTCAGAATGGGAACCAAACCAGCATGCTTTTTATCACCATTCTTATTTCCCATTGTACTAGAAATCCTATCTAGAAAAGGAAATAAACGCTGCTCAAATTGGGAAGGAAAAAGTAAAACTATTCTTATTCACAAATGATATGGTACTAAGTAAATCCCAAAGACTCCACAAGAAAAGCACTGGGACTGAAAGAAGGGTTCAGCAAAGCAGTAGGATACAAGATCAACATACAAAAATCAGTTGAACTCCTCTACACCAAGATGGGGCAATCTACTTTCATAGTGATACTGCCTCAGAAACCCAAGGAGAGGTCGCTATGAGTCGGGTCCGACTCGACAGCACATAACAACAACAACAAAGAA
>NW_006922467.1:473256-477921 GCF_000298275.1 Orycteropus afer afer
CCTTTTACTTTGTTTCTTTACTTCTTTCTCTTTTCTTCCATTTTATTTTTTTCTCTTCCCCTTCCCTGGTTCCCTTCTTTTTTCTTTCTTTTGCTTTGGTTCTTCCCATCCATTGTTTTTCCTTTTGGAGTTTTCACATTTATGCTTTATGATTCTGTTGCTATTTTCTCTCATTCCTCTTTCCCCAGAGATTGTGGTCTCCCCCCCCTCTTTTTCTCATTATCATTCTTTTGTCATATATATAAATTTTCTTCTCATTTATTGTCATTAATTATTTTCACAATTGTTCATGTCTGCTTATGAAAGTTGTGTTTTTGTTATCTTGCTTTTATTTTTTTATGCTTTATTTATTTATTTATTAGTGAGTGAGAGACAGCAACCATTCCCACAAAACCAACCCTACCTGCACCACCTACAGCCCTGCCTACTGAATGAGAGTCACCACTTAGTTCTGCAACAACTGACAACAGGAAATGGTGGCCAATACTAGCTCAGTTCACTGTCAACTGCTCTTCATGAAGAGTTAACAGAGATCTGTACACACATCCTCATTCTCTATCAAATCTATCGAGAGATAAGTGGTGACTTCTAAGTGCTACCAACTAGCAAATAGAGGGGCACAGTACACTGGCCACACAGATATATCAAAGCAAAATAAAAGGGGAAAAAATCTCGGATGAATCACACAAACATGCAACCACTAATTGAATAAAAATACAATGACATCACAATGTCTCAGAGAAAACTGATCATCCCAATCCACACAAAGAAGCAACAAAAGTAGTACAAACAAGGGTCAAGGATACAGACCCAAGAAACATCCCTGAAGAAGAAGCAGAATTGGAACTCCTGGATAAGGAATTCAAATAATCATATTTAAGTATCTTCAACAGATTGAGAGATAGGTCAAGGAAAACAATGACAAAATTAAGGAAAGCACAGAAAAAACTCTAGAAAATTTTAGGAAAACAATACAAGAACAAACTGACAAAATAAATGAAAATTTAGAAATGATGCAAAAACAACAAATAGAAATCCAGAAGATTAATACCAAGGTTTCAGAAATACATAACACATTGAATGGACAAAAGAGTAAAATTGAATCAATGGAAGACAGGATTAATAAGATTAAAGAATAATACCTCAATACAATGTTGTTAAGCCATCAATAGGAAAAAAGATCAAAACAAAATGAAGAAACCCTAAGATTCATGTGGTAAACCATCAAGAGGAATAACCTATGTGTAGTTGGAATTACAGAACAGAAAGAGAAAAATAAAGCCACAGAGAAAATAGTCAAACATTTCTTCAGAGAAAATATCCCTAATATGATGAAAGATGAGAAGATATTCATTAAAGAACTTCAAAGAACCCCAAACAGGATAAAAGCGAAAAGAAAGCCACAGAGATATAATCAAAATCACCAAAACAAAACACAAAGAAGGAACTCTGAAAGCAGCATGAGAAAAATGAAAAGTTACTTACAAAGGCAACCAATAAAACTAAGCTTTGATTACTCAGCAGAAACCATGCAGATGAAAAGGCAATGGAATGACTCATATAAAACACTGAAAGAAAAAAAAAATTGCCAATGAAGGATTATATACCCAGCAAAACTGTCCCTCAAATATGATGGTGAAATTAGGACATTTCCAGATAAACAACAATGGAATTTGTCAAAGCCAGACCAACCTTACAAGAGATGCTAAAGAGAGTCCTTCAAACAGAAAACCAACAACACACAACAACTGATGATTAACACACATGACCACATAACCCAGAAACCAACAGTTATAGAAGTACCCAAAGTAAATTAAGCTTTCAAGACTGTAAATAGGGAACTGAAAAGAAACAAACAAACAAACTCACTACGTCAAGTCAGATACAACCCATAGTGACCACTTCTTGAGTTGCCAAGGTGGTATCACTACAGAAGTAGATTGCCCAATCTTCCTTCTGAGGATTGGCTGGTGGGTTTGAAACGGCAGACTTCTAGTTAGCAGTCAAATGCCTTAAGCACTATGCCATCAGAGCTCCTAAACAGAGAACTAGAGACATCAGTTTGTAAATGAAGACAACTACAAACCAAAAGTAGGGAACAAATAGTGTAGGTACAGAATTCCAAATGGTGAAGATGTCAAGACAATTGAGAGATAGAACAAAGTGTTCTCAACTTGGGAAGAAAATTTGAAATCACAGAGTAGCCATAAATAATAAATAAACCTTTGCATCAAAATGGAAAAGAGGAGAGGCAAGAATATTTAGCAAATACTGAAACAATAGCAATGAGGAAATAATAACAAAATTCATTTAAAAAATGAGCTCAGAACAGAAAATTATATGGAACAAAGAAATAAACAACATCAAGAAAAAATACATAATAAAATGACAGCAATAAAACTGTACATTTCTATAATTACACTGAATGTAAATGAATTAAATGCACCAATCAAGAGATGGAGAGTTGCAGATTGGATAAGAAATCATGAACCATCAATATCCCATAAACAAATGACTCATCTTAGACACAAAGACAAAAATAGACTAAAAATCAAAGGTTGGAAAAAGATATATCAAGCAAATGGCAACCATAAAAGAGCAGGAGTGGAAATATTAATTTCTGACAAAATTGACTTTAAGACAAAAACCACCAAAAGAGACAAGGAAGGACATTATATAATGATTAAAGGATAGATTGAACAAAAGGCCATAACAATAATAAATATCTATGTACCAATGAAAGAGCCCCAAAATATATAAAGCAAACTCTAATGGAAGTGAAAAGACAAATAGATGACTCCACAGTCATACTAGGGGACTTTAATATACCACTTTCAACCACAAACAGAACAACTGGAAAGAAACTCAACAAAGACACAGAAAAACTAAACAATACAATCTACCAACTTGACCTTATAAACATCTACAGAACACTTCACCCAACAACAGCACAATATATATTCTTTTCCAGTCCCCATGGAACATTTTCCATGATAGACCATATGTTAGGCCACAAAGCAAGCCTAAATAAATTAAAAAAAAAAAATTGAAATATTGCAAAGCATCTTTTCAGATCACAATGCTATGAAATTAGAAATCAACACTAGGAAGACCAAGAGAAAAAGAGCAACCTAGTGGTGATTGAATAACTGCCTCCTTAAAACTTACTAGGTAATGGAAGAAATTAAAAAAATGAAATTAAATGATTTCTTGACTCAAATGACAATGAAAACAAAACATCAAAAATTTTGGGACACAGGAAAAGCAGTAATCAGAGGGGAAATTACAGAACAGATCCAAAAATCAACATAGTGCATAAAAATCTTGTTCTACATCTTACTTTGGTGAATAGCTACTGGGGTCTTAAAAGCTTTTGAATGACCATACAAGTATTGGTCTCTTCTTGCCTGGAGCATAGAAGAGCGAAGAAAATCAAAGTCATTTGGAAACAATTAGTCCAAAGATATGATGGACCACGAAGACCTGAGCCTTCACAATGCTGAGACTAGAAGAACCAGGTGGTGCCTGGCTACTAATTCCAATCACTTGGAAAGAGATCAAAAATGGAGATCCTGGATAGAATGGGAGGAAAAATGTGGGTCAAAATTCAAAAACACAATAATGATCAGAATTAGGAAGAGGTGGCTATGGGGAGGAGAACTGTTGCAGTGTGGAAGATTACAGTCAATGTCATGAGACAGAGTGTATGTGAATTGCTGTATGGAAGATGAATTTGCTTTGTAAATTTTCACCCAAATCACAATAAATTTTTTTAGAAAATGATCCAAATTACTGGTTGGATAGAGATTTGTGGAACCCTGAGATTATGGCCCCGGGTTATCCTTCAAGGATAGAAATGGACTCACTTCTGTGGATTGGCTCTCAGCCCAACAGCAGAAAGACCTGTAGGCAGAACATCTGCACCAGAGAGATCCACCCACATAATCTAGGGAGATGTACCCCTTAGATCAATCAACCATGAGAAAAAAGAGGGGTAGCATTCATGTAGACGGAAAGCTGGACAGACAGGAATGCATAGATAAGAAGGGCACAAGAGGAGGTAGTCACAGGGAGGAGGAGATTTTTTTGTTGTTGTTGAGGATTGTAATCGGGGTTCTGAAATCAAATGTGCTTGAACTGTTGAATGTAAAGCCAACCTACTTTGTAAATTTCCACCCAAAGCACAATAAAAATAAAAAAAAATAAAAGTTGGAAATAGAAATAACTTTTGATCCAGCAATCCTATTACTAGATATGTATCCTAAAGAAGTAAGAACCAGGACACAAATAGATATATTCACACCCATGTGCATCACAGCACTATTCACAATAGCAAAGAAATGGAAACAACCTAAGAGCCCATCAAGAAATGAATGAATAACCAAAATATGGTACATACACACAAAGGAATAGTATACAACACTAAAGAATCATGAAGAATCCACAAAACACCTGGTAACGTATATAAACTTGGAGGACATTATGCTGAGTGAAATAAGTCAATTACAGAAGGACAAATATTGTATGAGTCCACTATGGTAAAAAGTCAAGGAAAGATATACATATGAAGGAAGAAGGAAATTTCTTTCTTGGTTACTAGGAATGGGAGGTTAGGGGAGGAAAAAATGATAGTTAAGTAAGAGACATATACTTATTTGGGTGAAG
>NW_006922467.1:478922-481720 GCF_000298275.1 Orycteropus afer afer
CACCGTGAGAGTCACTGGCCCATGGGATTTGGTCTATGGTTGCAGGGGACATCAATCTCAATTGGCATGACATATTACACAATTACACTGTTCTACATCCTATTTTGGTGAGTAGCAACTGGGGTCTTAAAAGCTTTCAAGCAGCCTTCTATGATGCAAAAATTGGTCTTTCCTCATCCAGAGCAAAGAAGAATGAAGAAAATTAAAGACACATGAAAACAATTGGTCCAGGGGACTAGTGGACCATGTGAACGTCAGCCTACATGATGCTGAGACCAGAAGAACTACGTGGTGCCCAGCTACGACTGTCAACTATTCAGGAAGAGATCAAAATATGACATCCTTGAAAAGAGTGGGAGAAAAATGTGGAACAAAACTCAAAATCATAAAATAAAAAACCAGGCTTATTGGTCTGATAGGGATCCATGAAACTCTGTAGACTATGGCCCCTAGTCACCCTTTGGCCTAGAATTGAACTCACCCCTGTGGCTTCCAGCCAGACAGTGGAAAGGCCTATAAGGTGAATATTCACACCAGGTATGTCCACTCCATAGAGCAATCAACCATGGGAGATCAGAAGGACAGCATTTGCACAAGGAGATACCTCAGAGGGCAGGAACACATAGTAAATAAGGGCACAGGGGAAATATGGAGGAAGTGGGAAGAGAGCTGTTACATTACAAAGTTTGCAATCAGTGTCATGACACAAAATGTGTATGAATTGTTGAATGGAAAATGAATTTGCTCTTTAAACTTTCACCCAAATCACCAAATCAAATTTAATAAAAGAAAAAGAAAAAAAAACAACAAATGCCAGTGAGTGTGGAGAGATAGGAATCCTCCTAAACTGTTGGTTGGGTTGTAAAATGGCACAATCACTGTTGAAAGAGGTACAGCACTTCCTTAACAGGTTGGAAATAGGAGTACCATATGATCCAGCCACCCCCCTACTAGATACCCTAGAGAATAAAAGCCATGACACAAGTAGATACATGCACACCTATGTTCATCACAGCATTATTCATACAAGCAAAAATACGGAAATAACCTAAGTGCCCATCAACAGATGAAAGGGTAAACAAACTATGGTACATACACACAATGGAATACTCTTGTTATTGTTAGGTGCCGTCAAGTCACCTCTGATTCATAGCGACATACAACAGAACAAAACACTGCCAGGTCCTGTGCCAGCCTCAAAATCCTTGTTATATCTGAGCCCATCATTGCAGCCACTGTGTCAATCCATCTTACTGAGGGCCTTTCCCTTTTTTGTTGACTCTCCTCTTTACCAAGCGTGATATCCTTCTCCAGGGAATGGTCCCTTCTGACAACATGACCAAAGTAAATGAGATGAAGTCTGGCCATTCTCGCTTCCAAGAAGAATTCCAGCTGCACTTCGTCCAGGACAGATTTGTTAGCTCTTCTGGCAGTACTCTTCATCAACAACAAAATTCAAAACCATCAACTCTTCTTCAGTCTTCCTTATTCATTGTCCAGCTTTCACATGGGTATCAGGTGATGGAAAATACCATGGATTGGGTTAGGCACACCTTAGTCTTCAAAGAGACATCTTTGCTCTTCAGCACTTTGAAGAGTTTTGCAGCAGATTTGCCAAATGTGATACGTCGTTTGATGTCTTGACTGCTGCTTCCATTGATGTTGATTGGGGAATCAAGTAATATAAAATCTTTGACAACTTCAATCTCTTCTCCATTAATTGTGATGCTGCTTATCAGTCCAGTTGTGGGGATTTTGTTTTTTTTTAAGTTGAAATGTAATCCAAACTGCAGATTTTAGTCATTTTTTAAAAAAATTTGTGGTGATTTGTGTTAAAGTTTACAGAACAAATTCATCTTCCATACAGCAGTTTACATGCACTTTATCTCATGACATTGACAGTAATTTCCCACAGTGCAACAACCTCCCCATAACCACCTCTTCCCTGTGCCCTTCCATCCCATGCACTCCTGGCCCTTAAGCTGTCTCCCTGTGCATACAGTCCTTCTATTCTCCCATGATTGATCTCTACAAGGAGTATATCTTCCTAATGCAAATGTTCAGCTCATATCCCTGTCTTTTGTTTGGCTGGAAGCCACAAGAGTGGGTTCAATTCCAGACCTGAAGGGCACCTAGGGGCCAAAGTATCAGGGGTTCCACCAGGCTATATAATACAAGCCATATCACAGACACTAGTCTTTAATCTTCATCAGTTAGTGCTCCAAGTCATCCTCACTTTCAGCAAGCAAAGTTGTATCATCTGCATATATCAGGTTGTTAATGAGTCTTCCTCCAATCCTGATGCCACACTCTTTTTTGTATAGACCAACTTCTCAGATTATTTGCTCAGCATACAGATTGCATAAGTATGCAGAAAGGCTACAACCGTGATGCACTCCTTTCCTGATTTTAAACCATGCAGAATCTCTTTGTTCTGTTCAAACGACAGCCTCCCAGTCTATGTACATGTTCCGCATGAACACGATTAAGTGTTCTAGAATTCCCATTCTTCTCAATGTTATCCTCAATTTGTTATGAACCACACAACTGAATGCTTTTACATAGTTAATGAAACACAAGTAAACATCTTTCTGGTATTCTTTGCTTTCAGCCAAGATCCATCTGATATCCCATGTTCCTCATCCTCTTCTGAATCCAGCTTGCATTTCTGGAAGTTCTGTCAATATACCGCTGCAACCATTTTTGAATTATCTTCAGCAAGATTTTACTTGTGTACAACATTAATGATATTTTCGATAATTTCCTCCTTCTGCGGGATCACCTTTCTTTGGAATGGG
>NW_006922467.1:483828-491004 GCF_000298275.1 Orycteropus afer afer
TAATGTCCTGACTGCTGCTTCCGTTGGCATCGATTGTAGAACCAAGCAACATGAATTCTTTGACAACCTCAATCTTCTCTCCATTTATTGTGATAACCACTGTTTATGCTGTTGAAAAACTTTATTTGCAATGAATAAGTCATTGATCTTGCAAAATTCTATCACCCAATCTCTGGCATCATTTCTATTACCAAGGCCATATTTTCCAACAACAAATGATTCTTCCTTTTTTCCAAATTTTGCATTCCAATCACCAGTAACAATCAATACATTGATTATTACTTTTTGCATATTTGATCAATTTCAGACTGCAGAAGTTGGTAAATATCTTCACTTTCTTACTATTTTCTTTAGTAGTCGGTGCCAGTTAATAATGAGCCAGAAATAGAAGTACTAAAAATAAAATAATCATTGCTGCTGTTGTTGTTGACATGTGCCATCGAGTCATCTCTGACTCATAGTGACCTTATGTCCAACAGAATGAAACACTGCCCAGTCCTGTGCCAGCCTCATGATCCCTACTATACCTGAGCCCATCACTGCAGCCACTGTGTCAATCCATCTTGTTGAGGACCTTCCCCTCTTTCATTGACCCTCCACTTTACCAACTATGACATCCTTCTCCAGAGAATGGTCCCTTCTGACAACATGACCAAACTAGGTGAGATAAAGTCTGTCCATCCTAGCTTCCAAGGAGAATTCCAGCTGCACTTCCTCCAGGACAGATTTGTTAGTTCTTTTAGCAGTCCATGGTACTTTCAGCATTTTTGGCCAACACCACAACTCAAAAGCATCAACTCTTCTTCAGTCTTCCTTATTCATTGTCCAGCTCTCACACACATATGTTGTTATGTGCTGTCGAGTCGGACCTGACCCATAGCAACCCCTCCTTGGGTTTCCGATGCAGTATCACTATGGAAGTAGATTGCCCCATCTTCCTTCCAAGGGGTGGCTGGTCGGTTTGAACCGCCAACCTTCTGGTTAGCAGTCAAATGTTTTAGGCACTACACTACCAGGAGGTGACTGAAAATACCATGGCTTGGGTTAGGCACATCTTAGTCTTCAAGGATATATCTTTGTTCTTCATCACTTGAAAGAGGTCTTTTGCAACAGATTTGCTCAATGCAATATGTCTTTTGCTGTCTTGACTGCTGCTTCCATTGGCTTTGATTGTAGAACCAAGTAATATAAAGTCTTTGACAACTTCAATATTTTCTTCATCTCTCATGATGCTGCTTATTGGTCCAGTTCTGATGATTTTATTTTTCTTTATATTGAGATGTAATTCATATTGTAGACTTTAGTCTTTAGTCTTCATCAGAAAGTTCTTCAAGTCATCCTCACTTTAAGCAAGCAAAGTTGTATTGTCTGCATATCGCAAGTTGTTAACAATTCTTCCTCCAATCCTAATGCCATGTTCTTCTTCACAAAGCCCCGCTTCTCAGATTATTTGCTCAGCATACAGATTGAATAAGTATGATGAAAGGATACAACCCTGAAACACTCCCTTCCTAATTTTAAACCATGCAGTATCCCCTTGTTCTGCTCAAATAACAGCCTCCTGGTCTATGTACAGGTTCCTCACGAGTAAAATTAAGTATTCCAGAATTTCCATTCTTCTCAATGTTATCCATAATTTGTTATGATCCACACAATTGAATGCCTTTGCATAGTCAATAAAACACAAGTAAACATATTTCTGGTATTCTTTTCTTTGAGCCAAGATCCATCTGATATCAGCTATGATATCCCTTGCTCCACATTCCCTTCTGAATCCAGCTTGCACTTCTGCAAGTTCTGTCAATATATTGCTGCAACCCTTTTGGAAGTATCTTCAGTAAGATTTTACTTGTGTGTGATATCAATGGTATTGTTCAATAATTTCCACATTCTGTGGGATCACCATTCTTTGGAATGAATACAAATATGGATCTCTTCCAGTCAGTTGGCCAAATAGCTCTCTTCCAAATCTCTTGGCATAGCAAAGTGAGTGCCTCCATTGAGGCATCCATTTGTTGAAACATCATAATGGGTATTCAGTCAATTCCTGGGGCCTTGTTTTTTGACACACACACACACACACACACACACACAACAAAATGGCAGCATCAAATTCATACCTATAGAAAATTGCATTGAATATAAGTGGATTAAATGCACCAGTCAAGAGACAAAGAGTAGTATAACGGGTAAGAAAACATGACCCATCAATATGCTGTCCACAAGGGACACATCTTAGACACTAAGATAAAAATAAGCTAAAAATCAAAGGATTGGAAAATCATATATCAAGCAAATGCAAACCCAAAAATAGCAAGAGCAGAGAAATTAATTTCTGATAAAAATAGACTTCAAGGAAACAACCAGCAAAAGAGACAAGGAAGGACATTATGTAATTATGAGTGTAATTGTAACAACAGGCTATCATCATAGTAAATATCAACACAAGGAGTGAAAGAGCCTGAAAATAAATAAATAGAACTTTAACAGAATAGAAGGGAGAAACAGACAACTCCATAATTATAGTAGGAGACTTTAATACACCACTTTCAATGAAGGGCAGGCAACTAGAAAGGAGCTTAACAAAAATACAGAAGATCTAAGCAACATAATCAACCAACTAGACCTCATACACATATACAGAATGCTCCACCCAACAATAGCACAATATATATTGCTTTCCAGTGCACATGGAACATTATCCAAAATAGATCATACATTAGGCCATAAAGCAAGTCTTAATTTCAAAAAACAAAATACTACAAAGCATCTTCTCAGATCATAATGCTATAAAATTAGAAACCAACAATAGAAAGATCAAGGGAAAAAAAGTCAAATACATGTAATCTGAATAACACCTTGTTTGAAAACTACTGGGAAATAGAACAAATTAAAAATGAAATACAAAATTCCTTGAATGAGACAAAAATGAAAACACAGCATACTAAAATATTTGGGACAGAGAAAGCAGTGCTCAAAGGACAATTTTTAGTAATAGACACACACATCAAAAAAGAAGAAAGAATGAAAAAATCAACACATTCATCCAACATCTCCAAATATTAGTAAAAGAACAGCAAAAACAAACAAACAAACAAAAAACACTACAGTCACCAGAAGAAAAGAAATGAACAGAAAACAGAAAATAGAATCAACAAGAATAGAAGCTGTCTCTTTTTAAGGATTAATAAAATTGACAAACTACTGTCAAATTTAACAAAGGAAAATAAGGAGAATATGTAAACAATACGAATAAGAAATTAGATAAGCGATATCACAACAGAACTTACCAAAATAAAAAGAACAGAATACTATGAAAAATTGTACTCCAACAAATGTGAAAACCTGAAGAAATGGATAAATTTCTCGAAACACACTACCTACCTAAACTAATACAATCTGAGGTACAAAATTTGAACAGTCCCACCAAATAGAAGAAATCAAACAGATCATTAAAAAAAAAAAAAACAGACCAATATCCCACATGAGTATAGACGCAAAAATCTTCAACAAAATCCTAGTCAACAGAATCCAACAACATATCAAGAAATAATACATCATTACAAAGTATGATTCATATTAAGTATGCAAGGATGGTTCAACATTAGAAAAACAATCAATGCAATCCACCATATAAAGAAAACAAACAAAATAAACCACATGATGATATCAGTAGATGCAGACAATGCATTTAACAAACTCCAACACCCACTCTTGATAAAAACACTCAGAAAATAGGAATAGAGGGAAAATTCCTCAACCTAATTAAGGGCATATACACAAAATGGGAGCTCTGATAGCCAATACCCAGTATTATTCTCAATGGAAAGAGACTGAAAACAACTTCCTTGCAAACAAGAACCAGGCAAGCATGACTTCACTTCTATTCAATATTCTGTTAGAAGTCGTAGCCAGAGCAATAAGGCAAGAAAGGCATCCAAATTGGCAAGGAAAAGAGCTCTCATGCTGTAATGGTTAAAGTATTTGGCTGACAGCCAAAAGGTCATTGGTTCAAACCAACTAGCCATTCTGCAGAAGAAAGATGAGTCAGTCTGCTTCCATAAAGATGTACAGCCTTGGAAACCCAGTAGTGGTCACTATGAGACAGAATCAACTCGACGGCAGTGAATTTGGTGTTTTGGTTTAAATTGACAAAGAGGTAAGATAATCTCTATTTGAAGATGTTATGATACTGTACATACAAAATCCTAGAAGAAAACTACTGGAGCGAATAAAAAGCTTCAGCAAAGTGGCAGGGCACAAGATTAACATACAAACATCAGTAGGGTTCCTCTACACTAACAAAGAGGACTCTGAAAAGGAAATCAGGAACACAATATCATTTTTAATAGCCACCCAAAAGATGAAGTACTTAGGTATAAATCTAACCATAGATACAAAAGACCTATACAAAGAAAACTACGAAGCACCACTACAAGAAACCAAAAGAGATCTACATAAATGGTAGAATATACCATGCTCATGGATGGAAAGACTTAATATTGTAAAAATGAGAATAATCCCAAAGCAATCTATAGATACAATGAAATCTCAATAAGGATTCTATCATCATTCTTTATTATTTTTTTCTTTTTTTCTTTTTATTGTGCTTTTTCAGTGCAAATTTACAGTGCAATATTTGTTTTACATTCAAAAGTCCATGTACATTTGATTTCACACCCTGATTACAATCCCTAACCATAACACACTCTCCTCCCTTCCCATCCCTATGACCCCACCACCACTCTGTGCCCTTCTTGAGTATGCACTCCTATCTGTCCAGATTTCCCTCCATGTCAATGCTGCCCCTCTGGTGTCCCACTGCCAATTGCTCTAAGGGGTGTGTCTCCCTAGAGTGGGTGGGTCCATTGCCTTGGATTGGGTGGTATGCATATAAGATATGTTACGATACTATATACACATGACTTTCTACTGTTGGGTTGAGAGCTTATCCTTGGGACACCAGGTCCAAAAGGATCCCAGAGCCATAGTCTTTGAGGTCCCACCAGGCCCCTTACAATGAGCATTTCTGGTCAGTTTTGTCTTTTTGAGTTTGTTCTACACTTTTCCTCCCACTCCATCCAGGATCTCCAGTTTTGATCCCTTTCAATGTGGTTGGCATTGGTAGCTGGGCACCAACTAGTTTGTCTCATCTCGAGGTACATCATATCCTTGGACTAATTGTTTCAAAATGCCTTTGATTTTCTTCACTCTTCTTTGGTTCAGATGAGAAGAAACCAATAGTTAGATCTTAGATGGCTGCTCGAAAGCTTTTAAGACCCCAGTCACTACTCACCAAAGTAAGTTGTGGAACAAGATTTTTATGCACTATGTTGTGCCAATTAAGCCTGGTGTCCCCCAATACCATGGTCCCGAGTCAGAAGGCCTGGGATCCTCCCAAGGTCTGTGGTTGTCTCTGAGAGATTACTCCAATTCTGTCTTCTGTTCCTTCTATAATGAGTGTGGCTAATTTTGTATCACTCATATCTATATAAGATTATCTTCAGCTAAATCTATCCTTGGTCTAGGGTACATTCCTGTTTGCCGAGCCCCACCTGATCGTCTCAGTTTTCTATGCATTTATCTGTAGCCTGGTGTTTGGTGTTAGTGGGAATGCAGTATTGTGCATATACTAGAATTTGCCTCTGTTGTCTATATCTTGTGTGCACGTTTCAGTCCCCTTCCTTTTCCCAATGTCATCATGCTGGTCACAGGCTCTTTCCATTCCATCCCTCCCCTTACCCAAACCAACAAATGACCCCCAACTAGTCTGAAATCTTCTTTCCTTCCCATCCCTGGTAACCTACAAAGTGAGTTCACTTCCCTAAGTAAACCCCCTGAGACTTTTTATAGTAATGGGCTCATACAATATTTGTCCTTCTGTGATTGACTTATTTCACTCAGCACAGTATCCTCCAGGTTCATCCACATTGTGAGATGATCCACGTATTCTTCATTGTTTTTAATGTAGCACAGTACTACTAACCAGAAGGCTGACAGTTCAAAATCACTAGCCACTCCTCGAAAGGAAGGTTGGGCAATCTACCTCTGTAGTGATACCGCCTGAGAAACCCATGGAGGGGTCGCTATAAATCAGATCTGACTTGACGGCAGGAAGTGAGTATTCCATTGTGTAAATGTACCATAATTTGGTTATCCATTCATCTGTTGATGGGCTTTGAGGTTGCTTCCATTTCTTTGCTATCCTGAATTGTGCTGCAATGAACATGGGTGTGCATTTGTCTGTTTGTGTCCTGTCTCTCACCTCTTTAGGATGGAATTGCTGGTTCAAGTGGTATTTCTATTTTCAGTTTCTTAAGGAAACGTCATACCACTTTCCACAATGGTTGTACCATTTTGCAGTTCCACCAGCAGTGTATGAGAGTTTCAATATCTCCACAACCTTGTCAGCATTTGTTATTTTCTGTCTTGTTGAATTTTGCTATTACTGCTGTCATGAGATGATATCTCATTGTTGTTTTGATTTGCATCTCTCTAATGGCTAATGATTGTGAGCATGTCCTCATATGTTTGTTGGCCACCAGTGTATCATCTTTAGATAAATACCTGGTCATGTCCTTTGCCCAGTTTTGAATTGGATTGTTTGTCTTTTTGGCATTGAGCTGGTGAAGTTTGGCGTTGAAATTTTCTATAAATTTTGGAGAAAACTCCTTTGTCAGATGTGTCATAGCCAAATATTTTTCCCAATCTATAGGTTCTCTATTTCCCATTTGGAGAAGTCTTTCAATGCCATAGGAATGCTATGCTTGATAGTCTATTTTGTGCCATAGACTAGGGCCCCTAGATTTGCCCCTATGTTATCTTTGATGAGCTTTATAGTTTTTGGTTTTACATTTAAGTCTTTGATCCAACTTGACTTTGTTTTTGTGTATGGGGTGAGATATAGGTCTTGTTTTATTTTTCTGCAGGTGGATATACAATTTTACCAGCACCATATGTTAAAGAGGCTATCTCTCCCCCATTTAATGGGTTTTGGTCCTTTGCTAAAGATCAACTGTCCATAAGTGGATGGATCTATATCTGGGTTCTCAATTCTATTCCATTGATCTATGTATCTGTCATTAAACCAGTACCAGGCAGTTTTGACTACTGTGGCTGTATAGTAGGTTTTGAGATCTGGCAATGTGAGACCTCCTACTTTGTTCTTCTTCTTCA
>NW_006922467.1:491414-492371 GCF_000298275.1 Orycteropus afer afer
AGACACTTGACTGCTAACCAGAAGGCTGGCGGTTCAAACCCAGCAGCCACTCCTCGGAAGGAAGATGGGGCAATCTACTTCCGTAGTGATGCTGCCTCGGAAACCCAAGGAGGGGCTGCTATGAGTTGGATCCGACTCAATGGCACATAACAACAACAACTATACTAAACCTCTCTATTAGTTCCAGTAATTCTTTGGCTGAGTCTCTTGTGTTTTCTAGGTATGGGATCATGTCATCCACAAATAGAGATAGCTTTACTTCTTTGCCAACTTGGATGCCTTTTATTTCTCTATCTTGCCTTACTGCCTTGACTAGGACTTCCAATACAACATTAAATAAAAGTGGTGATAGAGGGGATACTTGTCTGGTTCCCATTTACAAGGGGAATGCTTTGAGTCTTTCTCTGTTAACAATAATGTTGGGTATTGGCTTTGTATATATGATCTTTATATGTTGAGGAATTTCCTTTCTATCCCTATTTTGCTGAGAGTTCCGAACAGGAATGTGTGTTGGATTTTAACTAACGCCTTTTCTTCGTCAATTGATATGATCATATGGTTCTTTTGTTTTGCTTATGTGGATTATATTGATTGTTTTTCTGATGTTGAATCATCCTTGCATGTTGCTGTTGTTGTTATGTGCCACTGAGCTGGATCTGACTCATAGCAACCCCTCCTTGGGTTTCCGAGGAGGTATCACTATGGAAGTAGATCACCCTATCTTCCTTCAGAGGAGTGGCTGGTGGGTTTGAACCATGAGCCTCCTGGGTAGCAGTCAAGTGCCTTAGGCACTACATCATCAGAGCTCCCTCAGCATCCTTGTATATGTTGTTGTTGTTATTGTTGTTAAGTGCTGTCGAATCATTTCCGACTCATAGCGACCCCATGCACAGCAGAACAAAACACTGCCCGATCCCGTGCCAGCCCCACAATCCCTGCTATACCTGAACCCATCAT
>NW_006922467.1:495489-496186 GCF_000298275.1 Orycteropus afer afer
CTCGTATCACCCCCACCTGGGTCCCTGTGGCTGACTGTTCCTCTGTCTGGCTTCCTGTCTTTTAATCCCCTTTCTCCTGCTCTTCTGGCCTGCTACTCTGGGTGTCCCTGCATTGTCTCTCCTCACCTGTAACCCTGGTGCTGACCAGGGTTGTATATGTACCTAGTATTAATCCCTCTTGGTCATGATGTATTATTTTTTGATATGTTGTTGCATTCTGTTGGCTAGGATTTTGTTTAAGATTTTTGAGTCTATATTCATGAGGGATATTGGGCTGTAGTTTTCCTTTTTAGTGGTGTCTTCCCCTGGTTTTGGTATCAGTGTTATGCTTATTTCATAAAATGAATTTGGGAATATTCCATCTTTTTCTATGTTCTGGAATAGTTTGCCTAGTATAGGTGTCAACTCTTCCCTGAATGTTTTGTAAAATTCTCTAGTGAAGCCATCATGGTCAGCACTTTTCCCTGTGGGCAAATTTTTTGTGAACTGCTCAATTTCTTTCTTTGTTATGGGTCTATTAAGTATTCTGTCTCTGACTGGGATAGTTTAGGTAGGTCTTGTGTTTCTAGAAACTTGCCCATCTCATCTAGGTTCTAGAATCCACTGGAGTACAATTCTTCATAATATTCTGTCAATATCTTTTTTATTAGTTGGTTCTGTTGTGATGTTGCCCTTTTCTTTCTTTTTTTTTTTTTTT
>NW_006922467.1:497006-503113 GCF_000298275.1 Orycteropus afer afer
TTTTCTTCATTCTTCTTTGCTCTGAATGAAGAGATACCCATCGTTGCATCTAGGTGGCAGCTTGATAGCTTTTAAGATCCCAGTTGCTACTTGCCAAAGTAGGAGGTGGAACAATGTTTTGTATAGTATGCTATGTCAATTGAGCTTGATGTCCCCTGTGACTATGGTCTCAAGCCCGCAGGTTCAACTACACAGTCCCTCTGTGTAGCTGGCTGTGACCAAGCAGTGACCACAACCTTGCCCCTTGTCAGCTCTACTCTACACCTGGGAATTCTGGTCATTCACATAAACTTATAGGACCATTGTCTGCCAACCCTATATATGTAGAAGAACCAAATTGTTTTGTTGATTTTCTCTATTGTCTTTTTGTTTTCTGTTTCATTTATTTCTGCTCTGATCTTTATTATTTCCTTACTTCTGGATACTGTAGGTTTCTTTTGTTACGTTTTTTCAAATTGTTGAAGTTGTTGACTTAGAGTGTTGATTTTGCTTCTTTCTGTTTTTTTTATGTGTGCCTTTATTGCTATAAATTGACCCTGAGTACTGCTTTTGCTGTGTCCCATAGGTTTTGATAGGATGTATATTCATTCTCATTTTTTTTCTAGGAATTTATTTCACACTTTATTTCTTCTCATACTCAGCAGTTTTTGAACAGTTTCCACATATTTAATATTTTTTTCCTTGATCATCTTCTTATAACTTTATAGTATTGTGGTCTGAGAAGATGCTTTGTAGTAGTTCTTTTTTTTTTTTTTTAAATTTATTGAGGCTTGTTTTGTGTCCTAACATATTCTGGAGAATCATCCATGTGCACTGGAGAACAATGTGTATTGTGCTTTTGTTCGGTGGAGTGTTCTGTATATGTCTATGAGGTCAAGTTGGTTGATTGTGTTGTTTAGTTCTTCTGAATCTCTGTTGAGTTTTTTTCTAGTTGTTCTCTCCCTCCTTGAGAGTGGTGTATTAAAGTCTCCTGCTACTATTGTAGAGTTGTCTATATTTCCTTTCAATTCAGGTAGCATTATCTTTACATATTTTGGAGCACATTCACTGAGTGCATAGATATTAATTATGGTGATATCTTCTTGGTCAATTGATCCTTTTGGCATCATATAATGACTTTCTCGGTCCTTTATGCTGTTTTTCACCTTGAAGTCTATTTTATCAGAAACTAATATTGCTACTCCTGCTCTTTTTTTGGTTGCCATTGGATTGGTATATTTTTTCCACCCCTTAATTTTAAATTTGTTTTTATCTTTGTGTTTAATGTGGGTCTCTTGCAAGCAGCTTATCAATGGGTCTTCTTTAATATCCAATCTGCCACTCTCTTTCTCTTGACTGGTGCATTTAGTCCACTCACATTAAGTGTAAATAATGATAAGTATGAATTTATCACTGTCATTCTATTGTGTTTTTTGTTGTGCTGTTGGTAATTTCCTTGTTCCAAATATTTTTCTGTGTTGGGCTTATTTTGTTATCAAGTGCTTCTTATCTTTTCTTTATTATTGTTGGTTTTGTGCTTACTAAGCCCATATGCTTTTCTCCTTTCTGGGTTTGCTTGGGGGATTGTTAATTTTCTTTGTGTTTACCCTGAAGTAAATTCTTGTCTCTTCAAGTTTGGGACAGCGAGTTCTATATAGACACTTTCTTGTCTTCCTCCCCATTTGAAAGTTTTGTAATTAGAGCTTTTATTCCCTCTCTTTGTTTTGTTGCTGGTGTTGTCTGCAGATTGACCCCTTTGTTTCTTTGTGTACATTTTTTTTATGAGCTTATTTTGAGCATCTATTTCTGGTTTGGTTTCAAGTGTCCTGTTTTTATTTGTTGTTCTCTGTTGTCAGTTCTCTATTGGAAGGCCTCCCTTTACCTTTACCATTTCCATTAGGTTTGGTCAAATTTTCACAAATTCACTTAATTTCTGTTTGTCTGAGAAGTCTTGATTTCACCCTCAAATTTGAGGGACAGTTTGGTTGGATATAGAATTGTTGGTTGGCAGTTCTTTTCCTTCAGTGTTTAATATATGCCATCCCATTATCTTCTTGCCTGCATGGTTTCTGCTGAGTAAACTTAGTGTTATTTGTTGACCATTGTAGGTGACATTTCTTTTTTCCCCGAGATGCTCTCAAGATTCTTTCTTTGTCTTTGGTTTTGAAGAGTTTGATTATGATATGTCTTAGTGACTTTCTCTTGGGATCTAGCCTGTGTGGGTTTCATTGAGCTTCTTGGACAGATATCTTTTCTTCCTTCATGATATGAGGGAAATTTTATGTTAGCAAGTCTTAAACAATTTTTTCAGTGTTTTTTTTTTTTTTTTCCTCCTCTTGTTCTGGTATTCCAATGAGGTGTATTTTTTTTTTTTAATGTCATCCCTTATAATTCTTAGATCCTCCTCATTTCTGTTAAATCTTTGTTCTGATTTTTCTTCACACAGGCTGTCTTCTAGCTGGGAAATGTGTTCTTCAGCCAGTTTTAGTCTATTCTTTTGTTCTTCCACAGTGTTGCTTAACACTGTAATTTTAGTGTTCATCTTCTGAATTTCTAACTGAAGTTTTTGTATGAGTTCTAATTGTGTGTTTATCTTGTTATTTTGTTCTTGAATGGTTTCCCTGAATTATTCCCACTTACTGTCTGTCTTCTCATTGATTCTGTTTGTGGTTTCCTTGAACTCTTGTACAGTCCTATATACATATTTTTCTGAATACCTTCTCAGATAATTCTATTGCCTGTTCTTCCATGGTAGATAATTGTTTAGCTGAGGCTTTTATTTCTATTGTCTTATTCACTTTTTTTTTTTTTTGAATTGAGGTTGTCTGTTGTTTCCTAGACATTTTGAAGATGCTGTCTTTAACTTTTCATTATGTATTGATTTGTTTCACCTTTATTTTATGTTTAACTGTATTTGAAAGTGTGAAGCAGGTGTATTTTTTTTTTTTTTTGGTTATTAATTCAGATGTAGTGGGTTTTTCTACAGTTCTCTTTGTGTTGGTGGAATCACTGGTGTGGATGTGTATGCAGGTGTCTGTTCATCATAAAGGGGATTTGGAGTTGGGACTAGCAGGAGTTGTGATGGCTTAATGTGTTCTTTCTATTGGATAAGGCAGGGGAGAAAGGGGGAAAAGAGAAAGAAAAGAGAAAAAGAAAAGTGCCAGTAGCTAGTCCCCATTTTTCATGTTTGGGCAAGGTGCTGCTCGCTCAAGCAGTTTGATTTGTGTCTTCCTGAAATGGCTACTAATGATGGCATCTTGCTGTCAATCACAGACCTGCAGTTCAAAATTGATAAAGACCCCAATAGGTAGAGGGCCACTACTTCCCACTTGGGTCAAGAAGCCTCAAAAACCCCATACCCTGGTCCAAACAAACAAACAAACAAAAAAACTCACCACCAAGTCAGATGTGACCCATAGTGACCCCTCCTTGGGTTTCTGAGGTGATATCACTATGGAAGTAAATTGCCCAACCTTCCTTCTGAGGAGTTTGAACTGCCAACCTTCTGGTTAGCAGTCAAATGCCTTAGGCACTATGACACCAGAGCTCCTGTACTGTGGTCCAATCTGTGTTAAAAAGCAGTCATGGAAGAGTTGAACACCAGCCTGCTTCTATGAATGCTCACTCCAGGCCTCTGCCTACACAGGGCAAGTTTCTTCCTTTCATCCCCTCCTTTCTGAACTCTGCAGCAGCCCAAGCCAAGAAGGGTTTTGATATGTTTCGCAGTAAGATTATCTACTCACTCAGCTCATCTCTTAAAGTCTCCATCAGAAACCACCAGTGTAGGTATTCCGAGACCCACCACCTCTGTGGGCTCCGTGGAGATTTTTATTTTCTTCTTCTTTCTATTGTGGCTTGGAGGCTGCATTTTGCTTGGGTGTGGCTCTTATATTGAGGCCAGGGCCTGAGGTAGGCTGGCCTGGGGCTTGGAGGCTGATTTTCACTTGGGTGTGGCTCTATATTAAGGGTGAGCCCTGAGGTAGACTGGCCTGGGGCTGGGGTCTGCTTTTCACTTGGCAGTGGCTCTTTATTAAGGCCAGGACCTGAGGTAGGCAGGCCCTGGACTTGGAGGCTGCTTTTCCCTTGGGGTCAGCTGTATTTTAAGGCTGGGACCTGAGGTAGGTGGGCCCAGGATTTGGGGGCTGATTTTTGCTTGGGTACGGCTCTTTATTAAGGGTGAGGCCCAAGGTAGGCAGGCCCAGGTCCTGGGGGCTGCTTTTTGCTTTGGGGGTGACTCTATTTTAAAGCCATTGCCCGAGTTAGGTAGGTGCAGAGGGATTAGGAACAACTAAGGGAGATGAAATTGTCTGTCAGTTTGTCATCCTGTGGTGGTTTGTGTGTTGCTGTAAGGCTGGAAGTTGTTACTGTGTTGCAAAATGCCAGCAGGGTTATCCATGGTGGACAGGTTTCAGTAGATCTTCCAGGTTAAGACAGACTCAGAAGAAGGAAGGTGCCATCCACTTCTCAAAGAATTTGCCAGTGAAAACTTTATGAATAGCAGTGAAACACTGTCTGATATATTACTGGAAAACTTTAGGAATAGCCCTAAAACATTGTCCATCTTGGTTGTAAGGCACTCAAAATTTGACTGGGGAAGAGCTGACTCCTCAGACTAGAGATGACCTTAATGATATGGATAGAGTTAAGCTTTCAGAACTTCCATTGGCTGAGGTGGCACACAATTCAAAATGAGTAGAAACAGATGCAAGCATCCATTTATAACTGGCATGTGGAATGTACAAAGTATCTAGGAAAACTGGAAGTTGTCAAAAATGAAATAGAATGCATAAAGATTGATATCTTAGGTCTTAGTGAGCTGAAATGGACTTCTTTTGGGCATTTTGAATCAGACAACCATATGATGTACTATGCCAGTAATGACAAATTGTAAGAGGGATGGTGCAGTGTGGTAAATTACTTAGTGTGGCTTTTCTACCCATAAGTCTTTGTAAACTCCGAGGTGGATTTGTCATGAGCAACTGAGGAGTTCCTGATTGCTAAAGTTGTCCACCTGGGGTATTTCTGTTGGAAGTGGCACAAAACAATGTTCTGGGAGGTTCCCAATCACTCTCAGGTGTTTAGAATTCTGATGTTATGATTGGTTGGTTTAGCCACTCTGCCGGGCTCAAAAAGAGGCCTCCTAGAAGCAGAACTCTCTCTGACTGATGGTTGAGGAAGGACACACTCCTGAAAGACACACACTGCTGGGAAAGAGATGCAAGAGACACACATTGCTGAAAGAGACACCAAGGGACACGCACTGCTGGGAGAGAGACTGTGAGAGACTGTTGGCTGACAGACAATGGGCTGGGAGAGAGACTGAGCATTTTTCCTGAACTTGAATTGTAGCCTGGTGCTTCCCTAATAAACCCCATAATCTGTGAGTTCTGTGTGGCTACTGCAGTGAATTATTGAACCCAGGAGAGAGGTGGTGGGTACTTTGGGAGGAATGGTTGGTGAGAGGGGTAGAGGGAGGCAGCATGTCTTGCCTTGCAGGAATAGGCCTTGGGCTATTGATGGTGATTCTGTCTTCTTCTTGTGGGGTTAGAGAAGGTCAGAACATGTGGCCTCCCTGCCTTTTTAGCAGATGGTGTGGCATTCATCCTCACAAAGACTGTTTTCAAGATCTGTCATAAAGTACAATGCTGTCAGTGATAGGATAATATCCACATGCCTACAAGGCAGACCAGTTAATAGTACTCTTATTCAAATTTATGCACCAACCACCAAAGCAAAAGATAAGATAATTGAAGATTTCTAAAAGTTTCTGTAGTCTGAAATTGACCAAACATGCAATCAACATATGCTGATTATCACTGGTGACTGGAATGCAAAAATTGGAAACAAAGAAGAAGAGTTACCAGTAGTTGGAAAATAAGGCCTTGGTGATAGAAATAATGTTGGAGATCACATGTCGGGATTTTGCAAAACCAGCTACTTATTCAATGAAAATACCGTTTTTCGACAATATAAGCAACAACTATACATGTTGACTTCACCAGATGGAATACACAGAAATTAGACTGACTACATCTTTAGCAAGAGGTGATGGAGAAGTTCAATATCTTCAGCCAAAACGAGGCCAGGAGCTGATTGTGAAACAGATGCAAGTTCAAGTTGAAGTTGAA
>NW_006922467.1:503965-508028 GCF_000298275.1 Orycteropus afer afer
TATTGACAGAGAGCTTCCAGAAATGCAAGCTGGATTCAGAAAAGGATGTGGAATGAAGGATATCATTGCTGATGTCAGATGGATCTTAGCTGAAAGCAAAGAATACAAGAAAGATGTTTACTTATGTTTTATTGACTATACAAAAGCATTGAATTGTGTGGATCATAAGAAATTGTAGATAACATTAAGAACAAGAATTCCAGAAAACTTGATTGTACTCATGAGGAACCTATACATAGATCAGGAGAGCTATGGTAGCATAGTGCCTAAGGCATTTGACTGGTAACCAGAAGGCTGATGCTTCCAACCCACTAGCCTCTCCTCAGAAGGAAGATTGGGTGATCTACTTCCATAGTGATACTGCCTCAGAAACCCAAGGAGGGGTCGCTATAGATCAGGAGGCTGTCATTTGAACTGAACAAGGGGATACTGTATGGTTCAAAATCAAGAAGAGAGTGTGTCAAGGTTGTATCTTTCACCACACTCATTCAACTTGTATGCTGAGCAAATAATCTGAGAAGCTGGATTACATGAAGAGGAACATGGCATCAGGGTTGGAGGAAGATTCATTAACAATCTTCAAAATGCAGATGACACAACTTTGCTTGCTGAAAGTGAGGATGGCTTGAAGCACTTACTGATGAAGATTAAAGACTATAGTCTGCAGCATGAATTACACCTTAATATAAAGAAAACAAAAATCCTCACATCTGGTCTAGTAAACAGCTTCACAGTGGATGGAGAAAAGAATGAAGTTGTCAAGGATTTCATATTAATTGGTTATAATGCAGTTCAAACCCACCAGCCACTCCTCGGAAGGAAAGATGGGACAATCTACTTCTGTAGTGACATCTCCTTGGAAACCCAAGGAAAGGTCGCTATGAGTCGGGTCCAACTTGACAGCAGTGAGTTTGGTTTTCTGGTTTGGATATAAAATCAACCAGTTGAAGTAGCAGTGGAGACATCAGATGACATATTGCATTGGGAAATCTGCTGCAAAAAACCTCTTTAAAGTGATGAAGAGCAAAGATGTCTCCTTGAAGACTAAGGTGCGCGTAACCCAAGCCTTGGTATTTTCAGTAGTCTCTTGTGCATATGCGAGCTGGACAATGAGTAAAGAAGACCAAAGGAGAATTGATGCTTTTGAGTTGTGGTGTTGAAGAAGAATGCTAAGAGTACCATCTGCAAAAAGGACTAACAAATCTGCCCTGCAACATGTACAGCCAGGATGCTCCTTGGAAGTGAGGATGGCCAGATTTTGTCTCACCTACTTTGGCCATGTTGTCAGAAGGACCCATTCCCTGGAGAAGGATAATATGCTGGGTAAAGTGGAGGATCAATATAGAGTTGGAAGGCCTTCAATGAGATGGATAGACACAGCGGCTGCAACAATGGGCTCAAGTATAGCAAGGATCATGAGGTTGGCACAAGACCAGGTAGTGTTTCATTCTGCTATGCATAGGCTCACTATGTGTTGGAGATGACTTGACGGCACCTAACAACACCTCCTTCTCTCCACCAACCTCTTTTGTATTGATAATTGGTCTTCTGCTTCTCTATCTCTCATTCTGTCTGCCAGCTAGGCAAGTTCATTTATTTTTCCAAGCGTTTAATCTCTTTTTCTCCACCTCTACTAAATCTGATACCCTATCTACTCCTTAGTTGCTCACTACTCCAGTGTCACTGTTTCTATCTGCTATACCTAGTTTTTCCGGAATTAAGATGCTAGAGGGAACAAACGTGTGGGCTACAGGTACGATGCCAACTTCCAATATCATCACTCTTTAAAGGCATTGAAAAGCTAATTACCAACTTTCTATGGAAAGAAAAGATATCTCAGATAAGCAAAACCATACTAAATAAGAACAAACTAGATGGCCACACACTCCCAGATCTCAAAACCTGCTATAGTCAAAATAGCCTGGTATGGGTACAATTGCAAACACATTGACCTATGGAACAGAACTGAGAGACCAGAAGTAAATCCATCCACCTATGGTCAGCTGATCTTTGACAATGGGCCAAAACCCATAAAATGGGGAAAAGAAACTGTCTTTTACAAAAGGTACTGGCAAAACTGGATATCTACTGGCTGAAAAATGAAACAGAATCTATATCTCACACCATATACAAAAACTCACTCTACATGGATCAAAGACCTAAATGTAAAACCGCAACTATAAAGATCATTAAAGAAAAAAAAATAGGGAGAATTTAAGGGCCCTAATACATGGCATAAATAGAGTATCAAACATAACTAAAAATGCACAAACAGCAGAAGACATACTAGACAAGTGGAACTTCCTAAAAATTAAACATTTATATGCATCAAAAGACTTTGACTTTGTCAAAAGAGTAAAAAGAGAACCTATAGACTGGGAAAAAAAGCTGGCAATGATATATAGGACAAAAAACTCTTCTCCAAAATTTATAGAAAACTTCAACATCTCAACAACAGCAATAAAAAAGCAATCCAATAAAAAAAAAATGAGCAGAGGACATGGACAGACACTTCACCAAAGAAGATGTTCAGGCAGCCAAAAATACATGAAGAAATGCTCCCAATCATGAGCCATTGGAGAGATGCAAATCAAAACAACAATGAGATGTCATCTCTACCCAGCAATAACAGCAAAGTTCAGCAACATGGAAAATAACAAATTCTGGTGAGGATGAGCATACACTGATGGTAAGACTGTAAAATGATACAACCACTGTATAAATCAGTATGGCAATACCTTAAAAAATTGGAAATAGAAATACTATTTGATCAAGCAATCTCATTATTAAGTATACATCCTAAAGGAGTGAGAACAAGGACACGAATATATATATGTACATCCATGTTCACCACGGCACTATTCACAACAGCAAAGAGATGGAAATAACCTAACTGCCCATCATCCATGAAATGGATAACCAAACTATGGTACATACAATGGAATACTATGCAACACTAAAGAATAATGTAGAATCTGCAAAACACCACATAACGTGGATGAACTTGGAGGACATTATGCTGAGTGAAATAAGCCAATCACAGAAGGAAAATATTGTATTAGTCCACTATTGTAAAAAGTCAAGGAAAGATTCATATATGGAAGGAAAATTTATTTGTTGGTTACCAGGAATGGCAAGGAAGGGGAAGGAAAACTGCTAGATAGCTAAGAGATAAGTATTGATTTGGGCAAAGGGAAAGGCAATATTTCCAAAAGTAAGTGACCAACACAATAACACAAAGGAAAAGGAAGACACAGAGAGATGCACAAGAGTATAGACAACAAAGACAAATATTTTTACATACACAGCATTGCATTATCAGTAATAACAAACATTAATCAATGGGTGGATACATAGATAGATGGGCTGAATGATTAGGTATGTCTAGGCAAAAGGGAATATACCTATGATTGTATATCTGCCAGATGATATCTCTGCAAATGTATTTGTATATGCTATAATAAAGGTTACAATAACTTCTTAGCCACAGCCAAACATCCTGAGGGAGAGAGTTGTTGGACCCGTGGGCTCAGGATCATGGTCATTGAGGTATATCAAGCTCAACTGGCATAACACACTACACAAAAACATTGTTCTACATCCTACTTTGGTGAGTAGAAACTGAGGTCTTAAAAACTTTCAAGGGGCCATCTGAGATGCAACCATCGGTCTCTCCTTGTCCAGAGCAAAGAAGAAAGAAAATCAAAGATGCATGGAAACAATTAGTCCAAGGGACTAATGGACCATGCAAAACCTCAGCTTACACATCCCTGAGACCAGAAAAACTAGATAGTACTCAGCTACCACTGTCAACAACTCAGAAAGAGATCAAAATAGGACATCCTGGATAGAGTAGGAGAAAAATGTGGAACAAAACTTAAAATCATAACAAAAACCAGGCTTACTGGTCTGATGGAGACTGGTGAAACCTCCAAGGATAGGGGTCCTTGTCATCCTTTGGGCCTGGAATTGAACACACTTCTGTGGCTTCCAACCAAACAACAGATATATAGCGTGAACATTTACACCAGGTAGGTATACTCCTTAGAACAATCAACTATGG
>NW_006922467.1:508128-509877 GCF_000298275.1 Orycteropus afer afer
GTATGAACTGTATTGTGGAAAATGAATTTGCTCTACAAGATTTCACTCAAATTGCATGTGTGTGCACACACACATGTGCACATACAAACACACACAAATACTGGATCATCTATTTGCAGAAAAATGAAATAGGATCCATATCTCACACCCTATACAAAAACTAACTTAAGATATAGCAAAGTCCTAAATTTAAAAGTTAAAACTGTAAAGATCATTGAAAAAAAAATAGGGAAAAACTTCAGGACCCTAATACATGGCATGAATACGCTATCAAACATAATGAACAACACACAAATAGCAGAAAAGAAATGAGATTATCAGGGCCTTGTGATAGTTGGAGCTGTGTGTCAACTTGGCTGGACCACAATTCTGTGGTTGAAGCAGTTGTGATGTGGTTATTTCCATGATGTGATCAGATGAATATGTTTTGAGCAGCCAATCTGTTGAAAGGGAGTTTCCCTAGGGGTGTGGCCTGCTTCCAGCATATTCATGGATATCCTTGGAAAAGAGACACTCTTCTGTGGGATCAGGATTCTGTTGTGCTGCCTACAACTGTCCATGAGCAAACAATCCACCATTCAGTCTGGAGATCTTGGATTAATCATTCATTGGAATCAACAGCCAGTATACTGTCTGCCAACCTTGATCTCCTCATCCCCTGCAGCTGCGAGAGTTGGGAAAAGCCTCCAGCTTGACATTTGATCCAAGAACTTTGGACTTACCATCTTCTATAAGTGTGTGAGCCATTTTCCTAAGATAAATTTCCCTTTCTTTATATATATAAGCTTTACTGGTTTTGTTTCTCTAAAGAACCCAGTCTAACACAGGCCTCCTAAAAATTAAATAGTTATACACATCAAAAGACTTTACCAAAAGATTTTTACCAACTTCTGCAGTCTGAAATTGATGAAACATGCAATCAAAATTTATTGGAAGTTACTAGTGATTGGAATGCAAAAGTTAGAAACAAAGAAGCATCAGTATTTGGAAACATGGCTTTGGTGATAGAAATGATGCTGGAGATAACATGATAGAATTTTGCAAGACCACTGACTTATTCATTGCAAATATCTTTTATAAAAACATAAACAGGTACTGTACATGAGGAATTGGCCCAATGGAATACACATGAATCATATCTATCACATCTGTGGAAAAAGGCAATGGAGAAGCTCAATATCAGTCAAAACAAGGCCAGGAGCAGATTGTGCAATACACCATCAATTGCCAATATGCAAGTCCAAGATGAACCTGAAGAATTTTAGAACAAGTTCACAAGAGCCAAATTATGACCTTGAGTATATCCCACCTGAACTTAGAGACCACTGAAGAATAGATTTGATGCATTGAACACCAATGACTGAACACCAAATAAGTTGTAGTCATCAAGAAAAGAACACCATACATGAAGGAATCAAAAAGTCATTAAAAAGACAAGAAAGGAAGAAAAGACCAAAATGGATGTCAGAAGACTCTGAAACTTGCTCTTGAAGACAAGGATGGACATTATATGATGCTGAAAGGGTCAATCGACAAAGAAGAGGTTACAATAATAAATATTTATGAACCCAATTAAAATGCTCCAAAATATGTGAAGCAAATATTAACTGAATTAAAAGGAATGCTAGACAACTCTGCATTGGTAGTGTGAGACTTTAACACACCAGTTTCAAGGAGAGACAGGTCAATGGGAAAGAAGCTCAGCAAAGATACAGAAGAACTTAACAACACAATCAACCAACTGGAACT
>NW_006922467.1:510467-511024 GCF_000298275.1 Orycteropus afer afer
TCCAACAGAGCTGAAATTGCATGCATTTTTGGCACCACAGGTGGGCGGTATCACAGACAAACACCAGAGCCGGCCATTAGCGATCTGGCAGGATTGAGTCAGCACCACAGGCAGATGGGGCAGGGAGAGAGAAGAAAACGCAGCTGAGTGCAGTCTGGGAAATTTGCCTTGGAGCCATTCTTTGGCTCTGTGGGGTCGCGGAGGCAGGGTCTTTGAGTGTACCTAAAATAGGCGGAAAGTTGCAAGGCCATAACAATAGGAATCTTTCCTGAGATTGAGCCGCGGTCTTGCAAATAAATACATCATCAAGAATAGCCTGCTCAAAGCCCTAGAAACCAACCCTATCAACACCAAGCTTTCCTTCTTCTGCTCCCACCTTCTCCGCCAATAAATTCACTCATTCAATAGAAAAAAACATATTTAGCCAATTACCATGAAACCTCCCGCTTCGAACTCTAAGCACTCTTTACAACAAACAGAAACACATATCCACTCTACACACAGTGATTCCACCATCACAAAGAAAACACCAGAGTGAGCCAACATACCTGAATCAA
>NW_006922467.1:519440-523106 GCF_000298275.1 Orycteropus afer afer
AACACCACATAACATGGATGAACTTGGAGGACATTATGCTGAGTGAAATAAGTCAATCACAAAAGGACAAATATTGTGTTAGTCCATTATTGTAATAGTCACTTACACACCAATCTTCCTTCCAAGGAGTGGCTGGCGGGTTTGAACCGCCAGCCTTCTGGTTAGCAGTCAAATGCCTTAGGCACTATGCCACCAGAGGCTCAGAGCTCCTAAAATAACACCACCTATTTCTCCTTATCCCTTTAGTTTGATATATCAGCCTCAAAGCCTTTATCACTTTATGTCATTATATATTAAATATTAACTGTTTATTAGATGCCTGCATAATCCTCTTCCATTTCCATTGTCCAATTTTACCATGAATGAGCAATTGAAAATATCATGGCTTGCATCAGGCACACCTTAGTCCTCAAAGTGACATCTTTGTTTTTTAACATTTTAAAGAGGTCCTTTGAAGCAGATTTGGCCAACACAATACTTTGGTTTCTTGATGCTGCTTCCGTGGTCATTGACTGTACATCCTAGTAAAATGAAATCCCTGACAACTTCATTATTTTCTGCATTTATCAAGAAAGTGTTTATTGGTTCACTTGTGAGGATTTTTGTTTTCTTTATGCTGAGGTGTAATCCTTAGTGAAGGCTGTAGTCTTTGATCTTCAATAACTCTTCTTCACAGTCAGCAAATAATGTTGTGTCATCTGCATATTGCACGTTGTAAATCAATCTTCCTCCAATCCTGATGTTGTAGTCCTCTTCACATAGTCCAACTTCTCTGATTATTTGCTCGGCATAAAGACAGAATAAGTATGGTAAAAGGATACAATCTGAACATACAACTTTTCTAATTTTAATCCATGAAGTAACCCTTTTTTCTGTTCAAATGACTGCCTTTTGGTTTATGTACATACAGGTTCTTCATGAGCACAGTTAAGTGTTACGAAATTCCCATTCATTGCAATGTTAGCCATAATTTGTTATGATCCACACAGTCTAATGCCTTCACATAGTCAATGAAACAGGTAAATATCTTTTTGGTATTTTCTACTTTGAGCCAAGATCCATCTGACATCAGCAGATGTCCATTCCACATCCTCTTCAAGGAGCTCTGATGGCATAGTGCCTAAGGTATCTGACCGCTAACCAGAAGGTTGGTGGTTCAAGCCCACCAGCCACTCCATGGAAGGAAGACTAGACAATCGACTTCTGTAAAGATTGACCGCCTCAGAAACCCAAAAGGGGTTGCTATGTGTAGGAATCGACTTGATGGCAGTGAGTTTGGTTTTGGTTTGGACATCCTCTATGGAATCTGGTTTGAATTTCTGGTAGCTTCCTGTCGAGGTATGGGTACAGCTGTTTTTGAATTATCTTCAGTAGAATGTTGCTTGCATATGAAATTAATGATATTGTTTAATAATTCCCACATTTCACTGGATCACCTTTCTTTGGCATGGGCACAAATATGGATCTCTTCCAGTTGGTTGGCCAGGTAGCTGTCTTCCAAATTTCTTGGCATAGATGAATGAGCACTTCTAGCCTTGTATCCATTTGTTGCAGCATTTCAATGCATATTCTATCAATTACTGGAGCCTTGTTTTTCACCAATGCCTTCAGTGCAGCTTGGATTTCTTCCTTCAGTACCATCAGTTCTTGGTAATATGCTACTTCTTCAAATAGTTGAATATCAAGCAATTCTCTTTGGTTCAGTGACTCCACATATTCCTCCCAACTTCTTTTGATGCTTGCTGCATCATTCAATTTTTTGCCTATGTTATTGTGCTGTTAGGTGCCATCAAGTCAGTTCTGAGTCAGTGACCATATGAGCAACAGAATGAAATATTGCCCAATGCTGTGCCATCCTCACAATTGTTGCTATATTTAAGACTATTGCTGTTGCCACTGTGTCACTCATTGAGGGTATTTCTCTTTTTTGCTGACCCTCTGCTTTGCCAACCATTATGTCCTTCTTCAGGGACTGGTCTGTCCTGATAACATGTGCAAAGTATGTGAGATGAAATCTCACCATTCTCAGTTCTAACGAGCATTCTGGCTGTACTTCTTCCAAGACAGATTTATTCATTCTTCTTGATGTCCATGGTATATTTAATATTCTATACCAGTACTACAATTCATATGCACCAATTCTTCTTTGATCTTCTTTACTCATTGTGTAGCTTTTGAATGCACATGAGGCAATTGAAAATACCATGACTTGCCTGTGAGTTTTTCCTGCTGTGGTGGGTTGCATATTGCTGTGATGCTGTAAGCTTTGCAACTGGAATTTCAAATACCAACAGGGCCACCCATGATGGACATGTTTTAGCAGAGCTTACAGACTAAGACAGAGTAGGAAGAAGAACCTGATGATCTCCTTCTGAAAAAAAAAAAAAAAAAACAGTCCAGTTAAAACCTTTTTGCCCATAGACTCCTTCAATATTGCAACTCAAGGCTTGAATTTTATCTTCATTTGTTTCAGTTGAGAAATTGAAGCATTTGAATTGTGATGTTGGCAAACAATATTGAATATACTATGGATTGCCAGAAGAATGAACAAATCTGTCTTAGAAGAAGTACAACCAGAAAGTTCCTTGGAAGCTTATTTTGGACTTGCTATCAGGAAGGATCAATCCCTGGAGAAGGACATCATACTTGATAAAGTAGAAGATCAATGAAAAAGAGGAAAACTGACAATGAGATAGCCTGACAAACATTACCGTCTAGAATGCAAACTGCATGAGGAACTTTTGTTCTGTTAACTTTTTATCCCCAGTGTCTAAAACTGGGCTAGGAAGATAGAAACAAATCAAAAGGTGGAAAAACAGATTCAGTTTATAGTCTAGTTTCACAGTAGCCAAGACATCCAGAGGCAATTTCATATTCACAACACTATTTCTGTAAACCTAGTAACATTAAATCATATTGTCCAATTATTCTTATGTTCTTTAAAATCACCTTCTATTTTTTATATTTTTTTAATTATATACATTATTTATATAATTTATTGGCTTCCAATCTTCTGATAGGAGCTCTGGTGGCATAGTTCCTAAGGCATTTGACTGCAAACTAGAAGGCTGGTGGTTCACACCCACCAGTCACTCGTTGGAAGGAAGACTGGGCAATCTACTTCCGAGAGATACTGCCTCGGAAACCGAAGGAGGGGTCTCTATGAGTTGGATCAGACTCAATGGCAGTGAGCTTGGTGTTTGCTTTTTGTTTGTTTGTTTTTTAATCTTCTGATGCTTTCTATTTCATTACAGTGGTGTAGGGGATTTTTCCCCCTCTATATGTTCTTTGCTTAGATAAAAATAAATCATCAAAGCATCAAAAACTACTCCATATATTGAGGACTCAATTAAAGTATGTTAACAATTAAAGTATGATACTCTGATTACTCAGCTGCTAACATTTAGGAAAAACTAGAACTTACAAGGTTCAGATTCTAGTCAAACCTTTCCTATAAACATGCTGTGTGACCTTGGAAACATTTATTATTATTACTTTTAATCAACTCTGGGCCTCAGTTTCCTTCTTTAAATGAGAAGGTTAGATAATACGCTCTTTAAGGTTCATTCTTTTTCTGCTCTATTTTGAAAAATACTCCATGGTAAACACCATTTGAGATTCTAGTCAGTCCACAACCTCCCCATCTCCCATAACTCCTTTCACTTA
>NW_006922467.1:523848-526653 GCF_000298275.1 Orycteropus afer afer
AGGATAGAATATTAAAAATTAAATAGATTTCACTAATGCCTACTCTGCATTAGGTGGTTAGCTATGAGAAAAGTGTCACATAGATATTTAGTCTTTCTTCCTCCCATTCATAAATACACACTCAGCAAAGCTTTATCACACTTGTCACAGAAATGGAAAAGTGGGTGAGAGATGGAGTCAGTTCTACTTGGTTAAAAATTCCAGAGAACAAAATTTCTATTCTAGTTGATGCAATGACCTCTGTTTTACTACTCCCCTTGTTCTCACTCCTAAGATCTAAGATCTATGAGCAAAGAGCAATGAGCTGCACAGTAGAGGCAAATTATCATTATTGTAAAAGGCAGGAAGCAAAGAATTAACTTTTCCCCCTACCAAAAGGGCATCAGTTGTAAATAACAAGCCTCTAACCAAACCTAATATTAGGTGCAGTTATTCTCTATTCTGGTTAACTCTGACATTCACTCCAGTATCTAAACAGAACATTTTCCTTAAAGAAAGTCAGAAATGCTAGAAATTAGAGCTTATTGCATCATAATATAAATAAACAAATCTATGTCGATATGCATGCATACATCATAAGATTGTAAATTTAGAATGGGGAAGAAGGAGGTCCTAAAGTTTTACTACTTTAAGGGCTATAGTAACACCATCAAAACATATTAAAACAACTGAGTATAATTTTTAATTCCCATTTTACTTTCTTACTCTGATAAATAGATAGGAATTTGTAAGTGGACAGCATTTCCATCCAAATAATATTGCTACTGAAGCTTTAAAAATATGCAGTTTACCATACCTATTACTACAATTTTGTTACTACTATTAACTGATATTGAAAATCCTTTTTCTCATAAGCAGCCCAATACAATCAATGTCTTAATTAGTACATTCTCATATACTTGGAACTTAGAAGTTGTTTTTAAATACATAAAACAGATGTGCCTACCTTCATACCTCTTAGCACTTACTGTAATTCAGTATCAGTGTTCTGATGCCCAGTAAAGAAGGTCCAATACTTCCAAATTTGGTAGGACTCTGGCTGCTTCTTCCGTGGAGTGTTATCCATCACAAGTGTGGGGTTGACATTCTGCAGAAGACATTTTAAGCATGACTACTATATTCAGGTGACAACAAATTCTTGATTAGTAGGACCTAAATCAAAGAGATTTTATTGTGCTTTAATTTGGACTCCACTAATTCAGAAATTTTGATAATTCAGACAGGGGTGTGATGAAATTGATCTCAGTATCATTTATGAAAGAGTTCCTGCGTGGTGCAAATGGTTAACATGCTTGGCTGCTAAAGAAAATGTTGGAGGTTCAAGTCCACCCAGAGTTACCTTAGAAGAAACATAGGCTTGGTGATCTATTTCTGAAAATTCAACCATTGAAAATCCTACAGAGCATGGTTCTACTCTGACAAACATGGGATCATCATGAGTCAAGAATCAACTTGAGAGTAACTGTTTTTTTTAAATTATTTATAAAGAAAGTATTTACAAAACAAATTAATAGTGTAAAGAAGATGATAGGATATTTAAACTGCTTAAGAGAATAAATGCTTCCAAGAATTTTTAAGTACTTTAGAATTATAAATATCCATTTACATATATTCATTAATACACTACCTACAAATCATTCTCATCTATTTGTAAAGTAAGTCCCCTAAAGTTCTCTCTAGGCAATACTTTGTGAATCTAGTTATGTTATGACATTACAAGAAAGTCATAAAACTGCAGTTCATTAAAAAAAAAATGAAATTGAAAACTTCAACTATTTTAGATGTATTCTCCCCATGTTACTTCAAATGAAGAAAAACTTGAAATAGATAAAATCTAACAATAATTATATCCTCACTTTTTCTATTTTTCTATGGAATCACAGGTATCTATCTTCTAATCAAGGGGCAAATAAGCAGAAATACCAATATACTTTATAATAATTAAATCAATAAATGAAAACAAAAAATAACTTAGGTAATATTCATAGCTTTGAAAGTATGCAGGAAAAGAAATGGAATATAATGATTTTATGTTCACATTTAAAAATTATGCTCAGCAAAAAAGGGCGGCAAGATGGCGGACTAGGCAGAAAGACTACACAGATCCTCTTCAACAAAGAAAAGGGAAAACAATTAACATAGACACAGAAGATAATCCTGGAATCTGAGCCTTGAAGGGATACTTTTGTCCTTTTTATTATTATTCTTAATCTTCCGCTCCCTGGTCCTAGTTTTCAGCATTTTTTCTTTTCCCTGTGCCTGGTTGAAATTTTTTTTTTTTTAATTTAAGGATTTTGTCTATTTTCCTTTCCCCTTTACTTCTTGTAGTTAACCCCATTCCTTATTTTTCTTTTTACATTTTTCCCTTTTTCTTTAATTTATAATTCTCATTCTCTACTTTTTTTTTGTTAGTGCCTATCCACTGATATTGCAGGTTTTCTTGTTTTTCCTTCTTTTTTTCCCCCTTTTTTTCTTTTTTTGGTTACTGTTCATGTATGATTACATGGTGTGTTTTTCATCCATGGGCTTTTAGTTTTCTGATGGTTATTCAATTGTAATTTGTGTCTCATTGAGTGAGAGACAACAACAGTCCCCATAAGACACAATTACACCCACACCTCCTGCAACTTCACTTACTGAGCGAAAGCAACTACCTCCTTCTCCACCAATGGCCCAATGATAAAAAACCACCAAGAAGGGCCTGAATCACCCTTGGCTACTCTTCACAAACAGTTAACAGAGATCTAAATACAACAATGTCATGATGCCTCGGAAACAACAGACCATCACAGTCCACACAAAGAA
>NW_006922467.1:531296-533993 GCF_000298275.1 Orycteropus afer afer
ACTCCTTGGAGAGAACAATCATGGGAGAAAGAAGGGCTGCTTATGCACAGGGAGACAGCTCAGGGGGAAGGAGTGTATGGAGGGATGGACACTGGAAAGAAGTAACTATGGGGACGAAGTGGAAGGGGAGCTGTTTCATTGTGGTAAACTGTGGTCAATGACATGAGACAAAGTATATGTGAACTGCTGTATGGATAGTGAATTTGCTTTGTAAATCTTCACCCAAATCACAATTAAAAAAAAAAATTAAGCTCAGCAAGAACAATTAAATATATTAGTAAATAATATGTGCCAAGCCCTACAAACAGTAAGGAGGAGCTATTAAGTAATGAGACTGACTTACGTATGACCTGCACAATGAAACTTTTTACTACTTCATAAGTCAACTGCTTTTTGATATGAAAGGAAAATAAAGAATTTCAGATAGATGGTAAGAAGTGTCACAGAATTTGAAAAGAATGTTTTTATTTCCTCAGGTAAAAGATAATGTATGAATACAAATGAGTAGAAATAAGGCACAGTGGAAAATAGAGAAGATATTCCTTTTTATTCTAAAAATAAAACTACATATAATTATAAGGTTCTCTGGCAGTGTAGTGCTTAAAGTATTGAGATAGTAACCAAAAAGGTGGCAGTTCAAGTACACCAGCTTCTCTGCAAAAGACAAAATTGATAGTCTACTTCCATAAAGATTTACAGCCTTGGAAACCTTATGGGGGGTCACTATGTGTCAGAACCAAGTAGATGGCAGTGGGTTTGGTTTTTGGTTTAAGTATAAATATATAAGGATTAAAAAAAAAAAAACTCACTGCCATCAAGTCAATTCTGACTCATAGCGACCCCCTTTTGGGTTTCGGAGGAAGTAAATCTTTACTGAAGTATTTTCCCAAGTCTTCCTTCCTTGGAGTGGCTGGTGGGTTTGAAACGCTATGGTTAGAAGGTAAAAATGTAATGATGAACTCTCAATCTATCTAGATCACTACTTTATTCTGGAAATACCTAATGTCTGACTTTTCACTTCCTACAATAAAGAAAATGAATCTGACTCATAGCGACCCCTCCTTGGGTTTCCAAGGCAATTATCACTATGGAAGTAGATTGTCCAATCTTCCTTCCAAGGAGTGGCTGGTGGGTTTGAATTGCCAGCCTTCTGGCTCGCAGTCAAATGCCTTAGGCACTATACCACCAGAGCTCCACAATAAAGAAAATGAATTATTTTACTAATAAAAATGTAGTGATTCAAAACTTCTGAGTTAGACACAGTATTTTAAAAGAATCTAGGTCAGTTTTCTCCTTGTTGTCACTCCCAGTCAAGTAGCCCAGATTCAAATTCTGTTTATCTGATGAGTCAGGAATTTTAGACGAATTATCACAGAAATTAACTTTTAAAAAATGTAAAGATACTTTATAAAACCCAGTTAGAGGGCTACAGAAATATCTTAGAAGTGATAGCAAGAGCAAATCAATATCCACAGTGGTTAAGAAAAGTGGGGAAAAAACTCAAAACAAAGGTGAACATAACAAGCAGCTACGTAATTCAGGGCTGTAAAAGATTATGGAGATAATAATATTCAGTGCACCATGGTTTTAATGAAGATTGCTACAAATTGTCCAATTTTTCTCATTATTAATCATGTCAAGATTACATTTCAGATTTTCATGTAATGTTGTTTATTACATTTTTTAAATTGTTAAAAAGTACTGCTGTTACTGAAGAATGCTATCAGTAACAAAATTAATCTCCCCATCAAATCCCTGGGGTGGATTAATCATTTGGAAAATAAAAATGAACCAGGAGAACTTTTGGAATCCAACATTCCAAGTAGACTTAACAATTCATAATATATCATATTAAAATAATGAGGACTGCATATGAGACAGTCCCTTTGACTATTTGTTACAATGCGTATATGACAGTCTTTGTTTTGTTTGTTTTTTTTTTAGGTGCCATCCTTTAAGGAGGAATTCTACTCTACATTTTACCCTCTGTTGAACTGGCTATAGATATCTTTCATTTATTGGAAAACGTTGTGGTTGTTGTTAGGTGTTGTTGAGTTGGTTCCAATTCTAAGCAACCCTATGATGGAAACAATGCCTGGTCCTGGGCCATACTCACAATCCTTGTTATGCTTAAGTCCATCATTACAGCCACTGTGTCAATTCACCTCACTGAAGATCTTCCCCTTTTTCACTGACTGTAATTTACCAAACATGATATCCTTCTTCAGGGATTGGCCCCTTCTGACATGACTAAAGTATGAGAGATTATGTCTGGCCATTCTTATTTCTAAGGAATATTCCAGCTGTACTTCCTCCAAGACTGATTTGTTTCTTCTTCTAGTAGTCCATGGTACATACAATATTCTTCACCAACACCAAAATTCAAATGCATCAATTTTTCTAAGGTATTCTTCATTCATTGTTCAGCTGTCAAATGCACATGAGGCTATTAAAAAATACCATGGCTTGGCTCAGCAGCATCTTAGTCTCCAAAGTGACATATTTGCTCTTTAACACTTAAAAGAGGTCTTTTGCAGCAGATGTATATAATGCAATACATTGTTCAATTTCTTAATCACTGCTTCAGTGGCGTTGCTCATGGATCCAAGTAAAATGAAATCCTTGACAACTTCAATCTTTTCTCCATTTATCACGCTTATTTTTCCTGTTGTGAGGATCTTTGTTTTCATTATGCTG
>NW_006922467.1:535198-536855 GCF_000298275.1 Orycteropus afer afer
TTTTTTTTTTCCTTTTCTTTCTTTCTTTTATTTATTTATTTTACTTTTATTGTGGTGAAAACATACACAAGACAGTGGCCACCATAACAACTTCCACACTTACAGGTCAGGGACATTGATTCCATTTTTCCTGTTGTGCCACCACTATTGCTATATTTTTCCAAAATATTCCACCACCTATTAGCATAAACTCAGTGACCACCCCAAAAAAAAGCGTCCCCCTTCCCCCTCCCTCCTACTCCTTGTGACCACTCAAAAAATTCTCACTACTGTTGAGTCGGATCTGACTCATAGTGACTCCTGCTTGGGTTTCTGGGGCAGTATCACTATGGATGTAGATTGTCCAATCTTCCTTCAGAGGAGTGGCTGGTGAGTTTAAACCGCCAGCCTTCTGGTTAGCAGTCAAATGCCTTAGACACTATGCCACCAGAGCTCCTAATAATGATGGTGTGTGTGTGTGTGTGTGTGTGTAATCATTTTTTTTGTTCAGTTTATCTAGAAATTTTCCCTCCCCTCACCTCCCATCCCTGGTGACCAACAAAGAATCTTTCCCTCTATGTATAAACCTTTCCTTCACTTCTTACAATAGCAGACAAATACAATATTTGTCCTTCTGTGATTGACTTATTTCACTCAGTATAATGTCCTCCAAGTTCATCCACGTTTTGCAGTGTTTTGCAGATTCTACATTATTCTTTAGAGTTGCATAGTATTCCATTGTGTGTACATACCACAGTTTGTTCATCCATTGCTTGGTTAATGGGCACTTAAATTGTTTCCATCTCTTTGCTGTTGTGAATAGTGCTGAGATGAACATAGGTGTGCATGTATCTATTCACGTCCTGCCTCTCACTTCCTTAGGATATGTACCTAATAATGGGATTGCTGGGTCAAATGATATTTCTATCTCCATTTTTTTAAGGAATTGCCATACCAATTTCCAAAGTGGTTGGGTCATTTTACAGTCCCACTAGCAGTGTATGAGAGGCCCAATCTCTCCACATCCTCACCAGCATTGGTTATTTTCTGTCTTGTTGAATTTTGCTATTAATATTGGGGTTGGGATGCCTTTTGAAATCTTCTGTTCAGCTTTTTCACTTCATCATTTCTCCCATTCACTTTTACTGCCTCGGAAACCCAAGGAGGGGTCACTATGAGTTGAATCTGACATGACGGCAGTGAATTTGTTTTTTTTTGGTTACTCTCCATTCAAGAGCAAGTTTCAGAGTCTCTTCTTACATCCATTTTGGTCTTTTCTTCCTTTCCTGTATTTTTAATGATCTTTTGTTTTCTTCATATATGATGTCCTTAATTTCATGTGAGATGGTCTTCAGTCACTGGTGTTCAGTCCATCAAGCCCAATCTTCAGACAGTCTCTAAACTGAGATGGCTCTACTCAAAAAACTGGCTGCCATTGAGTCAGATCTAACTCATAGCGACCCCTCCTTCGGTTTCCAAGGCGATATCACTATGGAAGTAGATTGCCCAACCTTCCTTCCGAGGAATGGCTGGTGGGTTTGAACTGCCAGTCTTCTGGTTAGCAAATGCCTTAGGCATTACACCACAAGAGCTCCTATAATAGACCATTGTTGTTGTTATTGTTATGTGCCATCGAGTCAGACCCAACTCATAGCTACTCCTCCTTGCGTTTCTGAGG
>NW_006922467.1:537235-540816 GCF_000298275.1 Orycteropus afer afer
CTGAGTGTCTCATTTTCCAGCACTATGTCAGACAATGTTTCCCTGCTATTCATCTGGTTTTCAGTGGCCAATTTTTTCATTTGTTTGCTTCTGAAATGGACCTAGCCACATCCTTTTTCCTAATCTGTCTTAGTCTGGAAGCTCCACTCAAACCTGTCCACCATGGCTGACCCTGCTGATATTTGAAATACCAGTAGCATAGCTTCAAGATTCACGGCAATATGCAAGCCACCACAGTGTGATAAAATGACAGATTAACCACAACTAGTTAGTTTCCTGTAATATCTACTGAAAAAAGGAATGTAGAGCACAATACATTTTTCTATAACCTTTCACCATAACAACTAGAGATGTGCTCATCTGAAAAAAATTTCAGGTCCATTGGCATAATAAAGATCATACTTAAGAATATGATAACACTTTTAAAACTACACATTTAAAGGAAATTATAACTTACAGATATGTTATTGGTACTCAGTGCAATGCTGTTCTACCTCCAGACTCAGTAGCAAAGGAAAAATACTAAGAGTGACCTTATTATATAGTAACAGAAGTCGACATTTTCTTACCATAGTTCCAGGGTATCAAACCAGTACAAACAGGTTCAGTTATGGCCGATGAAACATTATGGGAACAGACCTGAATGTCTAAAATTTTAGGAAAGCAGGACAGGAAAAATTACAGGTTGAAGCCATGGAAAGGAAGATGTAGTAAGCCCTTTCAAGAGTCTGATGTAGGAGATTGGATTATTGCTAATACTGTGGAGAATGACATATATTCAAAGACACACAGTCAGCCGCTATCTTTGAGTAGAGCACCATTGTTTCTGACTCAGTGGTCAAGAGATTTGGTTGCTATGCAACACACGATGCCCTTATTTATTATGAGGAAGATTAAGTTTCTAACAGGGTGACCTGTAATTTTTCCCATTCCACTTACTGTGCTGGTTCACCCACATTTAACAAATTCAAGTCTGTTCCAGTTTTGCTTACTCAGCCATTACTGAATCAGAAAGAATAAGTTGGAATCCCTGCCTATATCACATGCTTCCAACCCTAAATTTAGTAATTTAATTAAAATATGTACCTGCCTTAAACCACCATAGTACTTAGAATTTGACATAGAAGGTCATTTTAATTTTATTGATAGCTTCCCTATCATTTGAATTCACCTGTACTCTTTCCAAATACCTTCCCTTTGATAGCAGCATAAGCAGCTAAGAATTGAAATGTGTAATACTTGTGCTTAGCAAATAAGATTCACCACAATGTCTTTCAAACATATTTTGCTATCTGGTAACTGGCTAATTTCTAAAAATGATCATTGATTCCTTGAATGTGTCTGTGTGGACTATTCTCTTCTGTAACTAATAACTTGTTTATTTAACTAATGTCTGGTGTCCTAAGTAGAGGATGCTCAAAATAACAGCTCTATTTGTTGAACCTGAAAATTTTAGCTACTATCAGTTAGAATTTATCAGTAATCCTATAATAAAAGGAGACTATTGCTGGTACAAAAGTTGCCAAATGAAAGGTATAAGATGGTGTATAGAAAAAAGCCTCAAAAATTTCAAGTTGGAAATATTGCTCCTTAGAGTAAATCTATGAAATAACTTGAGAATTACTTTGGAATTTTAATACATGAATTTCTTTTAGGGGGGCATACCTCGCTTGTGATATAATAATTGTATTCTGTTTTCTTTTGTTAGTTTTCTATACTAAACACCAAGTTATAATAGTTTACTAAAACCCAGGAGACCATTAGTCATGTGACTAATTCTCAACACAGCAGAAATGCACCAAAATAAGTTTTGCAGAAATTTGCAATGCAGCTTAAACACTGATGTTATCTGCCAGTTAATAAGATATGCATTATTATAAATACTATATTAGAACTTTAATAGACATTATTTTGGAGGACTCTGACATACCTCCACTTTATTTTCAGAAAACTAACATAAGAAAAAGAAATAGTAAAAACCAAGCTATTATATACTTTAGTGGATCAAAATCCATGCTGTTACAAAATTCCCCTAATTTATTTTATTAAGAAAAAGTCTTTGGAGCATATTAATAATCTAAAATTATACTAATCAGATCAGTCTTCCACAAAACACTTAGATTACTCTTGTTGTTTAGTCGACAGTAAAGAATATACAGATAATAAAAGAGGTGAACTGAATACTCACCTATACTTGCTTAGAAAACATTCTCATTTTCCCCAGGAAATAAGATGACTATTTTAAGTCTTACTTGTATAGCATGTAAACTTGTAAAATCATTTCTACTTATTTATTTATTATGTAATTTACCCTAGAAAACTATGCCCACTGCAAAGGAGTTAATTACCACTGACAGTCCCCTCCCCCTTTAGGTCTATCCAGTCAAGTAATAAGCACAAACCAAAAAAACCAACCCCACTGCCACAGAGGCAATTCCTACTCATAGCAGCCCCCATTGGGTTTCCAGGGCTGTGATCTTTACAGAAGTAGACTGCTTCATCTTCCTCCCACGGAGCAGATTTGAAAATCAAGTGCCTTAACTCATGCTATATTGAACTCTCCCTCTTTCAACAAAGCCTATACTTCTATCAAGAACTAAATCAAGTCTGACTATCTCTACAAACCCCTCTCAGGCAAACCCCAGACTCTTTTACTCTTAATTCTTATAACCTTTATATTTCAACAGCTGGTTCAATTGTTGACAGTGGTGTCTCATATGTAATTTCTTTCCCCAACAGGTAAGCAATTTAACTCTTGGGACCTGTTTTTGTTTTGTTCTTCACAGTATGTAATATGGTAATGGTCACTTAGTAGAAGCTAGAAAATAAATGGTTGTTGAAAGTCACATTAAAAACTTTAACTCATTTTGGAGTTCACTGGTCAAGTGCCTTGATTGCATTTTAAAAAATGAGCAATCAATATTATCTCATAATAGGGTTATGACACCCTAAGTAAATGCTATTGAATAAAAGTACATGGCATCTTCATAGCCATACTCTTTACAATAGAATTCTAAATTGAATCCAAATTACTTCCTGTTTGTAAAAGCATGTGAAGGTGACCAGCAAATAACTACATGGTGCTTCAAATAATTCAGACTTGAATTCATTAAGAGTTTTTTCAAAATAAAAACATCCCTAAATTTGGAATCTGGTCAGTTAAAAGCCAATCAGTTTGCCAGTGGTCAAAATAAACAATACTCACTGGGGTCCAAGATTATTTTACAATAATATCAGAATTATATTGTGCTTTAAACCATACCCAAGAGAATCTTATACAAAATGAAAAATGCCAAAACAAACTATTTTATTCAAAACTATCTGAAAGTTGGCAGTTTTGACAGATACATTTGATACAGTTATTTAATCACAAATGACATCTCTATTCTTTTTAAAAATCTTTATCTTAAAAAAAATTAACAAAAACTAAATTCAGCTTTTCCATTACTGCACCTTTTTTTCACTTCTATTTCAAAAGAAGAAACATGAAATGGCTTGAAAACCATTATGGAGGGAAACAAACAAACAGAAAAAAAAAAACTCACTACCATCAAGTCAATTCCAACTCATAATGACCCCCT
>NW_006922467.1:542362-548294 GCF_000298275.1 Orycteropus afer afer
CTGACAGCCCCTCTCCCGCCCGCCGCGGTTGGTGGGCTCGGCGGGCGAGAGGAGGCGGCGGCGACGCAGGTGTCCGAGAGCCAGGGCCAGAGACGCGCCCCAGTAGGTGCTGAGTGCGAGGGAGTGCCTTGCCCTCCCTGGAGCAGCCAATTTCACCACCATCGACGTGGTGAGGGGACAGAAGGCAACTGGGGGGAGGGAGGGGAAGGCCCTCGCCCAGCGGATCGTACCCGCCCGCAGTACCAGGCCCGAGCCTCAGGCGGAACCGCAGTCCCTGGTCCCGTCAGCAACGCGACCCCGGGCCTGATTCCAGTCCCTGGGCCCCCGCGGCCACAGAGCAGCTGCAGCTCCCTCTCGGGGCCGCGTTCGCAGCTGCATCCTCGTGCTCCTGCTCCTCCTCCACTGGAGCTGCTGCCTACACACACCGCCCTGGTGCCTTTACCGCCAGGAGCCTTGGCCGCCGTAGCCTAGCAACCGCGCGCATGCGCCCCACCCCCGCCGGCGACAGCCACCACCGCTGGCACTGTTGTCTGGGCTTAGATCATTAGTTCCCAGACTTGGAAAAGTGCTCATAAACCCACTCCCCAGGATATGGGTGAAGTGACATCATGGTAGGGGAAGGGGGACGAGGTGCCAGATATTCTGCAATTCAAAAGAGAATGAGGAACTTGTGATAGACCTTCTACTGGCCCCTCAACAAGCACCTCAACAAGGACCTTCTAATGTATTTATCTGGCTCCTTTATTCTCCCCTTCTCCAATCCATCCTCACAAAGGCTGCCAGAGAAATTCTCTAAATAACTTATCTGACTATGTCACTCCTTTGCAAACTCCGTGTGTTAAGGGTCAGCCTCCTAATAGGGCCAAACAATTCTTGTCTACTACAAAAGCATTCTCTCTGTTCTCTCCAACCTTAGTCCTGCTGATCTCTGCAATCCATTCTGATACTTACACCAGAGTGAAAAGCGAATCTCCTACTCTCACCTCCCTGTGGTTTAGAGAATGGGCTCTGGAGTTGGAGCCGGTTTTGAATTTCTGCTCCACTATGCTACCAGAGCTCCTAAGGCACTTGACTGCTAACCAGAAGGCTGGAGGTTCAAACCCACCAGCCACTCCTCGGAAGGAAGATGGGGCAATCTACTTCCATAGTGATACTGCCTCGGAAACCCAAGGAGGGGTCGCTATGAGTCGGGTCCGACTCGACGGCACATAACAACAACAACACCCAGTACCTATGTTGCTTTGAAGTGGGATGCTTAGCCTCTCTGGATCTTGTTTCCTCATCTGCAAAATAAGGATAATTATAGTACCTATAGAAGAGTTTGAGAATTAAATTACAGGATGCATGTAAAGCACTTAGCATATATTGCTTACTCTGGCACAGAATAAACACTCAGTAAAAATTAGAGCTATTTTTCAACAGATCTTCACTGTCTACTATAAAGGATAAAGCACAAACTCCCTAGCTTAGCAAGTAAGATCCTCTAAGATCCTGCCTTTTTTTTTTTTTTCTAGTCCTAATTCCTTCCATTCCCCTTTAGGCACCCAGAATAGAACAGTCCTGGGAGTGTCTGAAATATATCTAAATCTATGAAGTGCTTAGATACATTTCCTCCAAGGTCCAGTTGTTTAAGAGTTCTAGGTGAATCCTCCATTTAATGAGTACTTAAGTGTTCAGTAATCCTTCTAAAATTACATGTTAATTTTAAGGCATTGAAATACTGATACTGAGAGTTCACATGTAAATAACAACTGTTCATAAAAATTATGTGGTTTTCTGGAAGTTATTTACTTGATCTTTGCGACATCAGACTTAGAGTTTTCTGTAATATGCAATGTTAAAAATATGTCACCATTTTGGAATTAATATATTTTATAAATGTATGTACAAATATCATGTGTGCTGCTGGGTGTTTATTTAATCAAGGATTTAGGAAATGTAAAAAAGGCTATATCATGTGTAAGAACTCTGAGAATCCCTAGAAGACACGCTAAGGAAATACTAGTGGAAAAGTCAAATAGACCAGAAGAATTAAATGAAGCTCAATAAGGATGAGCCATCCAGAAAGCATTGAAGAAAGAGAACAATTGGAAAGGTGAAAAAGAGTGAAACACTACACACAAAAAACAAAACAAAACAAAACAAAAAAACGGAATCACTATAGGATTAATTAAATAGAAGTTACCAGATGGGAACCACCACTCGTCTATCACTTTATTGTACTGTGGTGGCTTCTGAGTTGCTATGAGGCTAGAGGTTATGCCACTGGTATGTCAAATGCTAGTAGGGTAACGCATAGTGGAAAGGTTTCAGTGGAGCTTCCAGACAAAGACAGACTGAGAAAGACTGGGTCATCCACTTCTGAAAAAAAATTGGCGACTGAAAGCCTTATGGATAGCAGTGAAACACTGTCTGATATAGTGTCTGAAGATGATCCCCACAGGTCAGAAGCCACTCAAAATAAAGGTGGGGCAAAGCTGCCTCCCCAAAAAGAGTAAACCTTAATGACATAGATAGAGTAAAGCTTTTGGGGCTGTATGGTCTGTAACTGGGAGCTCTGGTGGCATAGTGCATTTGACTGCTAACTAGAAGGCTGGCGGTTCAAACCCACCAGCCACTCCTTGGAAGAAAGGTTGGGCAATCTACTTCCGTAGTGATACCTCCTCAGAAACCGAAGGAGGGGTCGCTAGGTGTCGGATCTGACTGGATGACAGTGAGCTTGGTCAGTATCTGCAACTCCTCTAAATGGCTCTCAGATTCCATCTTGTTTAGCCATGCTTATAAGAACAGTTAAGCTATTTCCTCAATCCCTCCTTGTCATATATTCCCCTGCTCCCCCCATAAGGTATTAACCACTTTCCCTATACAGTATTAACCCATCCTTAGAATAGGGTTAAGCCATAAATCTTGCTAACAACAACATCTTATCAGAGCACACACAGGTGGTGGTCATAAGTCACTGTTCATGGCCCCCTCCTGACCAGGACCCAGTGCCACCAAGTCTGAAGCCAGTCACATAGCCCTCCATTCCCAGTCACATAGGCCCTATCCCCAATTCCTCAAACTCAGATGTAAGTATCCCCACAAAATGGGAGAGGGTTAGAGGTCATCTTGTATCCATTCCAGCCTGCTGTCACTGGACACTGAATTGCTAGCAATGTTTGTAAGCCTGCTTTCTTTATCTTTTAAATCCTTTCTCTACTGATTCTCTTTGTTTCCATTCTGAATAAATGTTCATGTCTCTGACTATGCCTCTGGAAAAGTTCTTAGGACTTTCGTTACCTACACAGGAGGAAGTTTTAACCTCCTTGGAAAATTCCCATAGCAGGGACTTTCATTTGGTGATGGGGCATGATGCAAAATAAGAAGAAACAGCTGCAAACTTCCATTAATAATTGGAACATGATCCAATTAGAAGATCAAGTAAGGGTAGGGACATAGGAATATACCCTTAGACCAAGTAGAGATTTGGCTGAAGATAGTCTTACATATGCACTTGTGCTACAAAATTAGGCACATACATTACAGAAGCAACAGAAGGCAGAGTTGGAGTAACTTCTCAGAGACAACCAAACACCTTGAGAGAATCACCGGGCCTGCCAACTCGAGACTGTAGTCTTGGGAACATCATGATCAATTGGCCCAGCATAGTACATAAAAACCTTGTTCTATAACCTACTTCGGTGAGTAATGACTCTGGTCTTAAAAGCTTTCAGTGGCCATCTAAGATTCAACTATTGCTCTCTTCTCATCTGGAGCAAAGAAGATTTAAGAAAATCAAAAGCATCTGGAAACAATCAGTCCAAGGATAAGATGGACCACAAGGACCTCAGCCTTCATTACCACAAACCAGAAGAAGTAGATGGTGCCTGGCTACCAATGCCATCTACTTGGAAAGGAATCAAAACTGGAGATCCCGAATAGAGTGAGGAAAAATTGGAATTGCTGGGTCATTTGGTAGCTCTTGAATTTATTCCTAAGTTTTTCCATCTTGAGAAATGCTTAGTGTGTTTTCATCTTTTCGATTTCTAATTCTAGGTCATTGCACAGCTCATTACAGTACTTTACTTTGTTTCTCAGGCCACCCTTTGAAATTTTCTGTTTAGCTCTTTTCCTTCATCATTTCTTCCATTAATTTTAGCTACTCTAGGTAATAAAGAAAACAAAAGTCCTTACAACTGACCAATAAGCTACACTGGGATAAGTGGTGAAAAGGCTGAAGTTGTCAAGGATTTCATTTTACTTGAATCAACAATCAATGTCCATGGAAGCATCAGTTAAATATTCAAATGATGAGTTCCAGTGAGATGGTGGAATAGGCAGACAAACTACACAGACCCTCTTTAACATAGAAAAGGGGAACTAATTAATACAGATACCGAAGATAATCCTGGATCCCTGAGCTTTGAAAGGAAGGATACAGAAGTGGACTAAACTCCAACTAGTAGGAGAACCTACATGAAAATATATATAAAAAAAAAAAGAGAGAGAGAGAGACATACTGAGCTGCAGACTATCACTGATCCCGATAGCATGGACAGCTTGGATATTGTTAAGGGGCATTAGGACCTAAGAATTAGCCTAAAAATTGGCCCTGCTAGCTAGGGGGTGCATGGAGGACTGAACTGGTGGCTGGTGAATAAAAGGGGAAGCAGCAAAGAGGAAGACAGGCTGAGCTGTGGAATTTTGTCTGTAAAGAGGGCACAGCCATATTGAATGTTTACAAGTGGTTTCACCATCTTGGATATTTAAAGCGAAAGCGTTCTCTCAGATTCCAGGGACCTAAGAATAGGCTCCACTTGCCAGGGACCACAAGGACATTCCAGACACGAACGACTACAGAGGTGCAATATTCCCCATGTTACTCTTATACCCCACACCCTCTTGGTAAATGGAGATGCAGCCATCCCTCACTCCCACCCACCTTCTGGGCTGGCAGGAATTCCATTGATCCCAGTCTGTGTGCTCTGATGGAGCATGAGGGTCCTTCCCTGCCCTGCCTAGATTTTTCTTTCTTTCTTTTTTTTTTTAAAGTTTGTTTGTTCTTGCCTGTTTTAAAATTCTTCTTATTATCATTATTCTTTTTTTGTCCTTCTTCCTATTATTTTTTATTCTTCCCTTCCCATGTTCTAGTTTTCAGCCTTTTCTCTCTCCTTGTACCTGGTTCCCATTTTTTTTTTTTTCCCTCATGGTTCTTGTCATTCCTTGATTTTCGTTTTTTTGCATTTTTATCATTATTTTCTTCATTATTCTCCTACTCTACCTCTTTTCTCTTATTGCTCCACCCCAGATATTGAAATTTTTTTTTTTCTTTTTTGGTGATTGTTTCTGGTTTTTATGCAATGTATATTTTTTGCTCACTTATTTTTACTTTTTTGATGATATTTCAATCATTGTTTTTGTCTGAGTGGGAGACAGCAACTATGCCTTTATGACACAAACACTCCCACACCTCCTACAGCCCCACTTACTGAGTGATAGCCACCTCTTCCTTCTCCACCAAATGGCTACCAATAAATGACCACCAAGAAGATCCTGACTCACCTTTAATTTCTCTTCAAAAACAGTTAACAGAGATTTTAATACAAGAACTCCACAATGTCTTGGAGACAACAGACCATTACACTCCACAAAAAGAAACCAGACAAAGTAGTAGAAACTAGGGAGGATGATACAGACCCAGAACACATCCCTGAGGAAAAAGCAGCATTGGAACTCCTTGATAAGGAATTCAAAAGAATCATACTTAGATATCTTCAAAGGACAGAGAGACAGATCAAGGAAAACACAGACAATATTAAGGAAAACACAGATAAAATCCTAGAACAATATCAGAAGAAAATATAAGATCAAAATGACAAAATAAATGAAAAATTAGAAATGATACAAAATCTACAGATAGAAATCCAAAAGATTAATACTAAATTTTCAG
>NW_006922467.1:549222-550564 GCF_000298275.1 Orycteropus afer afer
GCAACAAAGGAAATGATAACACAATTCATGAACATAATAAGCTCAGCACAGAAAATTATATGGAACAAAGAAATCAGGAATACCATGAAAAAATATAACAAAATAACAGCAATCAATTCATACTAGTTGATAATTACACTTAATGTCAATGAATAAATGCACCACTCAAAAGACAGAGTTGAAGACTGGATAAGAAAATATAACTCATCAATATGCTGTCTATAAGAGGCACATCTTAGAGAGAAAGACAAACCTGCATCCCAACCACTCCCCACAATTGCAGAAAGTAGTAAGTGATTAGTGAGAGCAGACTCCTTTGTCCTCCCTCTCACCATGATTCTCAATCAAAGAGAATTTATGATGTTATGCTGAAAAGATATGTGGATATCCATGCATTATAAAGAATATAAAGTTTTCTCAGTCTGATGTTATCTATCTTATTTCTTTCAAGTATTGTAGCCGCCATCATTAATAACTGCATCAGAGTGGTGACACCTGGCTTGTGCCTTCTTTGGTGGCCCTCAAATCATCTTTGACCTCTATTCGCTTCTGCCTGACCCCTCCTTTAATAAAATTCTACCTATATGCAGAAAAAAAAAAGACTAAAAATCAAAGGTTGGAAAAAGATATATCAAGCAAATGGCAACCATAAAAGAGCAAGAGTGGTGATATTAATTTCTGATCAAATTGACTTGAGGACAAAAACCACTATAAGAAACAAGGAAGGACTTTATATAATGATTGAAGGATCAATTAAACAAAAGTCCATAACAATAATAAATATCTCCACACGCAACGAAAAGGCCCTAAAATATACAAATCAGACTTTAACAGATTTGCAAACAGGAATCAGAGAAGGATGGCCTCTATCATCACTTCTGTTCAACATTGTATTGGAATTCCTAGCTAGGAGCTCTGGTGGTATAGTGCCTAAGCCATTTGACTGCTAACCAGAAAGCTTGTGGTTCAAACCCACCAGCCACTCCTCGGAAGAAAGGTTGGGTAATCTACTTCTGTAGTGGTACCACCTTGGAAATCCAAGGAGTTTTCACTATGAGTTGGACCCGAATCAATGGCAGTGAGTTTGGTTTTGTGTTTTCGTTAACTAGGGCAATAAGGCAACAAAGAGAAATCAAATGCTTCCAAGTTTGTAAGGAAGAAGTCAAACTATACCTACTGCTGATGATATGATCCTATATCTAGAAAACCCACGAGACTCAGTCAAAAATCTACTGGAACTGATTGAGAGATTTAGCATCATGGTAGGATACAAGATCAACATCCAAAAATCAGTTGGATTCCTATACACCAGCAAAGAGATTGCTGAAAAAGAAATAAGGAA
>NW_006922467.1:552329-553626 GCF_000298275.1 Orycteropus afer afer
AGGGTGGCTGAATTACAATGCCAATTGAATTGCCAACCCAGAATGGTGTCTGAAGTTAAAGTGAGGGCATTGATTGGGAAAAAATGGGATCCTGAAACCAGGAATGGGGACATATGGGCAGATATTCAGGAAGAAGATATGGAGCCTGTAAGTTCTGTTGCATCCCTCCCATCTGAAGGGATTACTATAAAATCATTACCCTTTCCACCTCCGTTTGATGGGATTAACCCAATTGTTCCTGCTTTGTCAATGCCTGAGGTAGATGCCATGGAAGACGCTGCTGAATGTTCTCAGGAACTGTCCCAAACACCCATTGTTGCTGCAGGCCTATAACAAAACTTAAGTCCAAGCAAGCCCCAAAAGGTGAAATAGAAAGTGTGACTGAGAAGGTGGTATGCTACACCCATAAAGACTTACCTGATTTTGCTAACATGTACAGAAAGAAACCTGGAGAATATGTATGGGAATGGCTACTAAGGGTGTGAGATAATGGTGCAAGGAATGTAACATTGGATTAGTCTAAGTTTATTGATTTAGGACCACTAAGTATGGATTCTTCATTCAATGTTTCAGCTTGAGAGGTTAGGAAAGGATCTAATAGTTTATCTGGTTGGCTTACTGAAGCATGGATTACGCGGTGGCCTACCTTAAGTCAAGTTGAAGTACCAGACCTGCCTCGGTATAATGTAGAAGAAGGTATCCAGATGCTTAGGGAAATTGACATGTTAGAATGGATTGATCAGATTAGACCCCTACCCATAAATGGAGAGTCCAGAGGCCACACCTTTCACCAGTATGAGGATGAACAAATTTGTAAAGGGAGCCACAGCTTCCTTGAAGACTGCTGTGATTGCTATTTTATGTAGGGTGGATTTGACAGTGGGAACAGCCCTAATTGAGCTAAGACACTTAACTACAATGGGGCTGATTGGACCCCATGGTAGTAGGGGCCAAATGGCAGCAGTTAATCGACAAAGACAAGGTGGGCATGGTTACCATAATGGACAGAAGAGTCAAAACACTAATCAGAATACTCTGACACATGGAATTATGGCATTGGCTACTTAGGCATGGTGTTCCTAGGAGTGAAATACATGGCAAACCTACTAAATATTTACTTGATCTATATAGACAGAATTTTAGGTCACGTGAGCAGCAGTCTAGATTGAATTGCCAAAATACAGTCACGGCCTCTCAATCAACCCCAAGACATGAGTCAGTTTGCAGACCCACAACCCCCCGAATGAAGGAGAGGCTAGGTCCCCTTGAGGAAGGACTCCACTACATTGCCAAAAAT
>NW_006922467.1:554075-555476 GCF_000298275.1 Orycteropus afer afer
TCCCACCACATCCCCATTTAATTTGCCTATTTGGCCAGTGCAAAAAACGGATGGCTCCTGGAGGATGACAGTAGATTATCGTAAACTTTCAGGTTGTAACTTCAATTGCAGCTGCTGTTCCTGATGTAGTTTCATTGCTTGAGCAAATTGGTACATTTCCTGGTACTTGATATGCAGCTATTGATCTGGCCAGTGCCTTTTTTTCAATATCAGTTTCAAAGGACCATCAGAATCAGTTTGCCTTCAGCTTGCAAGGCCAAAAATATACTTTCACAGTGCTTCCTCAGAGGTATATCAACTCCCCAGCACTATGTCATAATTTAGACTGTAGGGATCTTGATCACCATTCCCTTCCACAGAACATCACACTGGTCCACTATATTGATGACATTATGCTGATTGGACCTAGTAAGGAAGAAGTATCAATGACTCTAGACTTATTGGTAAGACATCTGTGTGGTAGAGGGTGGCAAATTAACCCAACAAAAATTCAGGCACCTTCCACCTCGCTGAAATTTCTAGGAGTCCAGTGGTGTGGGGCATGTCCAGATATTGCTGGTAAACTGTAGGATAAGTTATTATGTCTGGCTTCCCCCACAACTAAAAAGGAGGCACAATGTCTGGTGGACCTCTTTGGATTTTGGAGGCAACTTATCCCTCATCTGGGTGTGTTGCTGCAGCTTATTTATCAAGTGACTCAGAAAGCTGCTAATTTTGAGAGGGATCCAGAACAACAGAAGGCTCTGCAATGGGTTCAGGCTGCCATGAAAGCTGCTCGGCCATTTGGGCCATATGATCTGGCTGATCCAAAGGTGCTTGAAGTGTCCATAGTAGATAGAGATGCAGTTTGGAGTCTTTGGCAGATCCCACTTGGTGAATCACAATGGAGAACCTTGAGATTTTGGAGCAAAGCCCTGCCATCCTCCATACTCTCCTTTTGAGAAACAGCTTTTGGCTTGTTATTGGGCTTTAGTAGAGACTGAACACCTAACCATGGGCCACCAAGTCACCACGAGGCCTGAGCTGCCCATCATGAACTGGGTGTTGTCTGACCCACAGAGTCATAAAGTTGGATGTGCACAGCAGCACTCTATCATTAAATGGAAGTGGTATATAAGAGATCAGGCTCAAGCAAAACCTGAAAGCACAAGTTGCATGGAGAAGTGGCCCAAATGCTTATGGTCTCCACTCCAATCACATTACCTTCCTTCTCCCAGTCTGCACCTAAGGCCTGATGATCAGTTGAGTGAGGAAGAGAACACTTGTGCCTAGTTTACCGATGTCTCAAAAGTGGACAGCAGTGGCACCACAGCCCCTTTCTGGGACTTCCCTGAAGGACAGTGGTGAAAGGAAATCCTCCCAATGGGCAGAACATTGACCTGTGCAACTGGGTGTTCACTT
>NW_006922467.1:556106-559802 GCF_000298275.1 Orycteropus afer afer
GTCAAACCTGCCATCCATGGACTTACAGAATGCCTTATCCACCATCATGGTATCCCACACAGAATTTCTGTGGATCAAGGGTCTCACTTCACAGAAAATGAACTGCAGCATTGGACCTATGCTCATGGAATCCACTGGTGTTACCATGTTCCTCATCATAATGAAACAGCTGGCTTAATAGAATGATGGAATGGCCTACTAAACACACATTATATTGCCAGCTAGGTGGCAATACCTTGAAGGGTTGGGACAATGTTCTCCAGGAGGCTGTATATGCTCTAAACCAGCATCCTATATATGTTTTTTTTTTTTCTCCAATAGCCAGGATTCATTCATGGGTCTAGGAACCAAGTGGGTGGAGACGGGAGTGGTACCATTCACAATTACCCCTAGTGACCCACTCAAAAAAATTTTGCTTCCTGTCCCTGCTACCCTATGCTCTGTGGGTCTGGAGATCTTAGTCCCAAAAGGAGGAACACTCCCACCTGGAGACACAATACTGGTTGGATTGAACTGGAAGTTAAGAATGTCACCCAGCCATTTTGGCTTCCTCATGACTCGATCAACAGATAAAGATGGGCATTACTGTACCATCTGGTGTGATAGATCCTGATTACCAAGGGGAAATTGGATTGACATTACATAGTGAAGGTAAAGAAGAATATGTTTGGAATACAGGAAATTGTTTAAGATGTCTCTTAGTATTACCATTCCTTGTGATTAAAATCAATGGAAAATTACAGAAACCCAACTATGGTATGACTACTAATGGCCTAGACCCTTCAGAAATAAGGGTTTGTGTCACCCCACAAAGCAAAGAACCACGACCAGCTGAGGTGCTTGCTGAGGGCAAGGGAAACACGGAATGGGTGGTGGAAAAAGGTAGTTCTGAATATCAGCTATGACCATGTGACCAGTTGCAGAAACAAGGACTGTGATTGTTATATTTCTTCAATATATATGTGCATCAAATATTTTTGTTTCCTTCTGTTCTGAACTGTGAAATGTAAACAAAGTTAATGCATTTCAGTTATACACGTGTTAGTGTATCATGTTAGGTGCAAATAGGACTTTATAATTGTCCTTATTTAGAGATTATATATGGTTAAGGAGATGTGTACAACTGCCAAGTTGACAAGGGGTGGACTGTGATAGTTGGATTTGTGTGTCAACTTGGCTGGACCACAATTCTGTGTGGTTTAACCAGTTGTGATGTGGGTTATTCTCATGATGGTATCGGATGTATATGTTCTGAGGAGCCAATCCATTGAAAGGAAGTTTCCCTAGGGTGTGGCCTGCTTCCAATATATTTATGGACATCCTGGGAAAAGGAGACACTCTTCTGTGATCAGGATCCTGTTGTGCTGCCTACAACTGTCCATGAGCAAACTATCCACCACTCAGCCTGGTAATCTTGGATTTGCCATTCATTGGAGTCTACAGCCAGTATACCATCTGCCAACTTTGAGCTCTTCAGCCCCTGCAGCTGTGTGAGTTGGGAAATGCCTCCAGTTTGACGTTTGATCCAAAAAATTTGGATTTAACAGCTTTTTTAAGTGTGTGAGCTATTTTCCTAAGATAAATTTCTCTCTCTCTCTCTCTCTCTGTATGTTGTTGTTGTTGTTGTTATGTGCCGTCGAGTCGACCCCGACTCATATATATACATATATAAGCATTACTGGTTTTACTTCTCTAGAGAACCCAGCCTAACACAGCTGGCAAGGATGTAGAAAGATTGGGACTCTCATACACTGCTGGTGGGACTGTAAAATGATACAACCACTGTGGAAATCAGTATGGCGATTTCTTAAAAAGTTGGAATTAGAAATAACATTTGACCCAGGCATTCCATTACTAAGTATATATCCTAAGGAAGTGAGAGCCAGGATGAGAACAGATATATCCACACCCACGTTCATTGCAACACTATCTACAATAGCCAAAAGATGGAAACAACCTAGGTGTCCATCAACAGAAGAATGGATAACCAAACTATGGTACATACACACAATGGAATACTATGCAACCCTAAAGAATAATGTAGAATCTGCAAAACACTGCATAACATGGATGAACTTGGAGAACATTATTCTGAGTGAAATAAGTCAATCACCAAACCAAAACCAAACTCACTGCCGTTGAGTCATATCCAGCTCATAGTAACCCCTCCTTGAGTTTCCAAAGCAGTATCACTATGGAAGTAGATTGCCCAATCTTCATTCTGAAAGTCAGTCACAGAAGAACAAATATTGTGTTAGTCGGTTATTGTAAAAAGTCAAGGAAAGGTTTATATATGGAAGGAATTTTTCTTTGTTGGTTACCAGGGGTAGGAAGGGAAGGAAGGGAATGCTGTTAGATAGATAGAGATAAATATTGATTTGGGTGAAGAGAAGGGCAATGTACCAAATGTGAGTGACGTGGTGGAATTGAGGAAGAAGAAGACAGACAGAGGTGCATGGGAGGTACAGATAACAAAGATGAACCCTTTTGCACATATAGTACTGTATTATCAGTGAAGGCAAACATTGATCTGTGGGTGGATAGATGGGTGGATAGGCTGAACTATTAGTCATGTCTATGCAGGGAGAAGTGTGCCCAGGACCATGTATAGGGTTGGCAGAAAATGTTTCTATAAGTGTATTTGTATGTTTTGTAAGAATTCACAGGTATGTGGTAGAGCTAACAAGGAACAAGGTTGTAATAACTTCTTGGCCACAGCTACCTACCCAGAGGGAGTGAATAATTCGACCTGTGGGCTTGCAACTATAGTCACAGGGGACATTAAGCTCAATTGGCATAAGATACTACACAAAAATATTGCTCCATATCCTAATTTGGCAAGTAGCGACTGGGATCTTAAAAGCCTGTAACCGGCCATCTAGAGGCAATGATGGGTCTCTCCTCGTCCAGAGCAAAGAAGAAAGAAGAAAACCAAAGACACATGGAAACAATTAGTCCACGTGACTGGTACACCATGTGGTCCTCAGCCTATACGAGTGTGAGACCAGAAGAAATTGATGGTTCCCAGCTACCAGTATCAACCACTTGTAGGGGGATCTATGTAGGGGATCCTGGACAGAGTGGGAGAACAATGTGGAACAAAATGCAAAGTCATTAAAAAAAAAAGCGGAGGGGACTAGATTTATTGGTCTGAGAGAGCCTGATGGAGCCACGGAGACAATGGCCCCTACCTGCCCTTCAGGTCTGGAATTAAATCCACTCCTGTGGCTTCCAGTCAAACAAAATGTAGGCATATGAGCTGAACATTGACATTAGGTAGACACACTCCTTGGAGAGATCAATCATGGGAGAATAGAAGGGTTGTGTATACACAAGAAGATAGCTTGGGGAGCAGGAGTGCATCAGAGTGAAGGACACAGGGAAGAATTAACTATGGGGAGGTAGTTGGAAGGGACCTCTTGCACTGTGGGAAATTCCAGTCAATGTCATGAGACAAAGTGTATGTGAGCTGCTGTATGAAAAGTGAATTTGCTATGTAAACTTTCACCCAAATCACAATAAATTTTTTAAAAAATCAAATGCTATATCGCATTGGACAGATCTGCTGCAAATGACTTCTTTAATGTGTTAAAAGCAAAGATGTCATTTTGATGACTAAAGTGCTTGTGTTATACTGGGTTCTCTAGCGAAGCAAAACCAGCAAAGCTTATATATATACATAAAGAGAAAGAGAAA
>NW_006922467.1:562428-562911 GCF_000298275.1 Orycteropus afer afer
TACAGACCAATATCCCTCATGAATATAGATGCAAAAATCTTCAACAAAATCCTAGCCAAAAGAATCCAACAACATATAAAAGAAGTATACACCTGAGAGGATCAGATGGGGGTCAGTGAACAGGAGTATACTCTAGACCAATGAAAGATTCAGCTGAGGTTAATCTGGCACAGACACCAGTGATACAGAATACCTCCAAACTTTACAGAAACAATAGAAGACAGACACAGAGCAATCTCTCACAGACACTCAGACACTATGGGAGAGAGATCTAATAGATCTACCATCTCAGGACCATCGTACTGGGGGACACCAGACTCAATTAGCACAACAAAATACATAAAAGCCTTGTTCCGCATCCTACATTGGTGAGCAGAAACTGAGGTCTTAAAAGTTTTCAAGCGGCCATCTAAGATGCAACTAATGGTCTCCTAGCATTGGAAGAAAAGAAGAATGCAAAAAAATTTTTTTTTTAAAAAAAAG
>NW_006922467.1:563761-565001 GCF_000298275.1 Orycteropus afer afer
CTTACCAGAGACACAAAAGACCTATACAAAGAAAACTATAAAACATTACTACAGGAGACAACAATGGCTCTACATAAATGGAAGAACCTGCCTTGTTCATAGATAGGTAGACTGAATATTCTGAAAATGTCAATATTACCTAAAGCAATCCATACATTTAATGCAATCCCGATCCAGATTTCAACAAAATTTTTTAAGGACATGGAAAAACCAATTACTAATTTTATATGGAAAGAAAAGAGACCTCAGATAAGCAGAACACTTCTGAAGAAGAACAAAGTGGGAGGTCTCACACTCCCAAATCTTAAGAACTACTATACAGCCACAGTACCCGAAACAGCATGGTATTCGTACAATGACAGACCAATGGAACAGAATCAGAAGTCCAGAAATAGATCATCCATCTATGGACACCTGATCTTTGACAAAGGTCCAAAACCCATTAAATGGGGAAGAGACAGCCTCTTTAACCAATGATGCTGGCAAAACTGGACATCCACTTGCAAAAAAATGAAACAGACCCATACCTCACCCCATACACAAAAACAAACTCAAGCTGGATCAAAGACTTAAATGTAAAACCCAAAACTATAAAATTCATCAAAGATAAAATAGAGGTAAATCTAGGAGCCTTAATTGATGACATAAATATACTATCAAGCATAACCCAGAATGCACAGGAGGTAGAAGAGAAGCTAGATGACTGGGACCTTTTAAACATGAAATAGTTATGTGCATGTAAAGACTTTGTCAAAAAGGTAAAAAGAGAACCTACAGATTGGGAGAAAATATTTGCCTATGACATATCTGACAAAGGAATTATCTCCAAAATCTATGGAAACCTCAACACCTCGACATCAAAAAGACAAAGAACCCAACTCAAATGGGCAAAAAACTTGAACAGACATTTCACCAAAGATGATATATTGGCAGCCAACAAACACAAGAGAAATTGCTCCTGATCATTAGTCATTAGAGAGATGTAAATCAAAACAACGATGAGATAACATCTCACCCCAGCAATAATACTGAAGTTCAACAGGACAGAAAATAATAAATGCTGGTGAGGTTGCAGAGGGATTGAAACTCTTGTGCACTGCTGGTGGGATTGTAAAATGGTACAACCATTGTGGCAAACAGTATGGTGTTTCCTTAAAAAAATGAAAATAGAAATATCATTTGACCCAGCAATTCCATTGCTAGGAATATATACAGGAGCTCTGGTAGCATAGTGGCTAAG
>NW_006922467.1:565335-568984 GCF_000298275.1 Orycteropus afer afer
GGATGAGGCTGGAGGACATTATGCTGAGTGAAATAAGTCAATCGCAGAAGGACAAGTACTGTATGAGCCCATTACTGTAAAAAGACAAAGAAGGGTTTGCTTGGGAAAGGGAACTCACTTTGTAGGTTACCAGGGTGGGGAGGGAAGGGGAGGGATTAATTTTGGGCTAGTTGGGGCCCACATGCTGATGTAGGTAAGGGGAGGGGTGTATGAAAAGTGTCCGTGACCACCATGATAACATTAAGAAAAGGGAGGACACCAAATTGTGCACATAAGAGATAGACAACAGATGCTAATACCAACCAATGTGTCCATAATAGTGTATTACCATTAACACCAAATACCAGACTACAGATAAACACATAAATACCTGAAAGGATTAGATGGGGGTCAGTGAACAGGAGTATACTCTAGACCAAGGATAGATTCAGCAGAGGCTAACCCTGCACAGATACCAGTGATACAAAATACCTGCAATCCTTACAGAAACAACAGAAGACAGACATAGAGTAATCCCTCGCAGAGAGCCAGGCACAGTGGGAGAGAGATCCAACAGATCTACTGACTCAGGACCATAGTATTGGGGTACATCAGACTCAATTAGCACAACAAAATACATTAAAGTCTTGTTCCTCATCCTACATTGGTGAGTACCAACTGGGATCTTAAAAGCTTTTGCGGCCATCTAAGATGCAGCTAATGGCCTCCTATCTTCTGAAGAGAAGAAAAGTGCAAAAACAAAAAAAATAATAATAAAAAGGGCATTTGGAAGCAATAAGCCCTAGGACATAATGCCCTTTGAAATCTTGAGACCAGAGGAACTAGAAGGTGCCCGGCTACCAATGCCAACCACTCAGGAAAGGATCAAATCTGGAGATAGATCCTGGATAGAGTGGGAGGAAAAATGTGGAACAAAATCCAAATACTCAATAATGACCAGAATTACTGGTCGGATGGTGTCTGGTGAGACTCCCAACACTATGGCCCTTGGATACATATTGGGCCTGGAATAAAACTCACTTCTAGGTGTTGGCTCTCAGTCCAATAGTAAACCAGATATACACGCAGACCACTCACCCCAGGGTGGTGCACCCACATACTCTACGGAAATGCAATCCTTGGAGTGATTGACCACGGGGCACCAGAGGGGTGCCAGGCAACATTCACATGAGGAAATGCAGGACACACAAGAGTGTATAACTATGAGGGGCATGGGGGGGAGGGGGTTATTGGGCAGGAAGGGGAGGAGACTGGGTTAGGGTTGGGGATGGTAAATGGGGAGTGAAACTAAATGTACATGTAAACACATTGAATGTAAACAAACTCTGCTCTGTAAACTTACACCTAAAGCACAATAAAAATAAATAAATAAATTTATCAAAATTTGCCTAACGTGTTCTACCGTGGCATCCATGTGCACTGGAATAGAATATATATTGTATTGTAGTTAGGTGAAGTGTTCAACATATGTCTGTTATGTCTAGTTGGTTTTCAGTGTTTTCATGTCCTCTAGTTCCCTGTTGATCTCCTTTCTACATGTTCCCTCCAATATTGTAGTGTTGTCTCGTCTTCCTTTTGATTCTTTCAGGTTTTGCTTTATATATTTTGGTGCTCTAATGTTGGGTGCATATGTATTTGTAATTGTTACATCTTCCTGATTAATTGCCCCTTTTATCAATGTATATAATGCCTATCTTTCTCTCTTCTAACATATTTTGTATTAAAGTCTACTTTTTCTGACATTAGATTGGCACCCAGCTCTTTTGGTTATCATTTACATGGGATATTTTTTCCATCTTTTAACTTTCAACCTATTTGTGTCTTTGTGTCTAAAATGTCTCTTGTAAACAGTACGTAGTTGGGTCATGTGTTTATTTTTGTTGTTCATTCTGCCACTTTCTGCTTTTTAATTGATTAATTTAATCCTTTTATATTCACTGTTGTTGTTGTTTGCCGTTGAATCGGCCCCGACTCATAGCGACCCCTCCTTGGGTTTCTGAGGCACTATCACTACGGAAGTAGAATTGCCCAACCTTCCTTCCGAGGAGTGGCTGGTGGGTTTGAACCGCCAGCCTTCTGGTGAGCAGGCAAGTGCCTTAGGCACTATGCTACCAGAGCTCCTGTAGTTATCAATAAAAGAGGACTTGCTTCTGTAATTTTGTTATTTACTTTATGTGTGTTTTAAGACATCTTTGCCTTTTTCCTCTAATATTGCCAATTTTGTGCTTTGTTCATTTTCCTAGTGAGCCATTTTGATTCTCCTTTCCTTTTTTGTATATTTTTAAGGTAATTTCTTAGTGGTTCCCATGAAAATTACATTTAACATTTTGTGTTCTTAACATTCTAGGGTATATTGTACCAACTTAACTCGAGTAACATATAAGAAAATCCATACCTATATCATTCCTCCCTCCCCCACCCCATTTTTGTGTTATTATCACCACTATGTTTCATGTGACCTGTAACAAAAATTTATCCTAGCTTTTTGTACATATGTCATTAAAAATCATGAAGGACAAAGCAATTAAAATTATTTAAGCATGAATGCTTACTGGTCCTTATTCCTGCTCATGCAAGTACCTCTACTTTAGATATTTCTTTTTATGTAATATTTTGAATTATTTTCTAGTATCTTTTCTCTTCCATCTGAAGGATTTCCATTAGTATTTTTGTCAGATCAGCCTCGTTTCTGATTGGAATACTTTAACTTCACACTCATTTTTTAAGGACAGTTTCACTGGGTAATAGTATTCTTGATTGACAGGGTTTTTTTTATATATATATTTCAGTACTTTATATATATCATTCTATTGCCTTCTGACTTCCAATGTTTCTGAGGAGAGATCTGCATTTAATCTTATTGGGAATCTTTTATATGTGCTTATTTGCTTCTCTTATCATTGGGTGTGTGTGTGTGTGTGTGCAAAACAGGCCCAATTAATGCCATTTATTATAAAAGTTGAACAGCCTCTGAGACTAAGGCTTCCTAGAATGAGTTTATGTTTTTCTTATTCTTTTTTTTTTTCATCCAACAGTTTCTTCCAAGAGCCTGCTCACAAGGAAGACACAAAGAACTCCTCAATAAAATGAAACAAACATGAGAAGCTGAAACAATGTGCATTTGAACAATAAAGGTTAAAAAACTCATCAGACACAAACCACACCAAACACTCATCAAATTTAATGTCCTGTTACATGCTCTGAGGAAGCTGAGAACATCAGGCCCAGGGGCAGCAATGCTCTGGGGTTCTAGCTCAGGCCCTCCTATATGATAGATTCATGCACACAGGCCCACACACACAATTGACCCAGGCAGAAGTACATATGCATGAACAGGTGGCTAGAGAACTACGGGGTAGGATGGGGTAGGGATGGGACTGGCCAAGAATATGCCATCAACTGGAAACTGGGGACCCAAAGAACCTGTCTGCCCCAGGCTGAACAAGAGTCAAAATTAAAACATCAGAATAACACTGGATAAACATAGGTTGCTCAGACAAGAGATGGGGTAGATGAGGAGGGAAAGATGCAGGGAGAATTTTGGGAAAGCAGCCTCAGAAGAGGAAGTTGTTCTTTATTGGAAATTCAGATGGACAGAGGTCTTGTGACTCCAATGATATACTGAGGATAAGGGAATGTACCATAGCAT
>NW_006922467.1:570409-576947 GCF_000298275.1 Orycteropus afer afer
AGGTTGACAGAGCCTTCGGACATTGCTTACCACTTCCTCTCCCTCTCTGTGATAGCTTCTTATTCCTCCCTGTTTTACTTAGGGTTTCAAAGTTCCAGATGTCAATTTTCAACATTCATTGCCCCCTAAACATATCCAAAAGTACACAGTGATCAACTGGTCCACAAGAATGTACAATCATTCAGTAGAGATAGCACACGCTCATCAGTCTGTCCACTGGGTTGTTGGGGCAGTCTGATTACTGTCTCTTGGTTATCGCTTCCTCCTCTGTTCTGTTTCTGCAACCACATTTTCAGCCAGAAAACTCACACCCAATGAGCCTTCTTCAGGGATGGGTATTATCCTCAGGTTTTGCCCAAGGCTTCTTTCTCTTCTTTGTGATGTTTGCTTATACAGGTGGACTCTTGGTAAAGAACATCCAATTTATGGATGATTCATACTTGCCTTTAATGTTATATAAATTTGCCCTCACTTTGAAATGACTCAACCAGCATCTGCTGACATCCCCTTACATTTGCTGCATGTGCAGCTTTTTAAATCACTGCAAAACTTTGAGCCTTTTCTTGCACTAATTCTAAAAACAAAACTCATTCCCATCAGTAGATTTCAACTCATAGCAACAGCCCTGCCCCTGCCCCCACATTAGTTTTCCAAGGCTGTAAATCTTTATGGAAACAGATTGCCTCATCTTTCTTACTCAGAGCTGCTGGTGGGTTGAACTACTGAACTTTTTGGTTATCAGCCAAATGCCTTAACCCCTACACCACCAGAGCTCCTTATTTTGCACTAAAATGAAATAAACCAACTAACTGTGTGCACTTGTTCTGACTCACATACAAATTACACCTAAAACTTTAAGACACAGTTAGGAACAGATCTCATTCATAACCCAGGGGACTGCCTGTATCAGAGCTGGTATTTAAGGGAAGCACAGGCAGACTTTCCTCTGTTTCAGGAGCAGGAAAGTCTTACCCTCCCTGAAGAGACCTCCAAGGGAGTAGACTCCACTTAAGGGATCCACCTCATAGCTCCACTGAAGGGAGTCTTTTAAAATTGTATTTTTGCTGTTGTTGTTGAGAATATAAGGCTCTCTGGTCACATAGAAGTTAAAGCATTTGGCTGCTAGCCAAAAGGTTGGCAGTTCACACCCACTAGCCGCTCCATGAGAGAACGATTGGGTAGTTTGCTTCTGTAAAGATATATAGCCTTTGAAACCCTATGAGGCAGTTCTATCATGTCCTAAAGGGTAGCTAAGAGTCAGAATCAATGCACTGGCAGCGGGTTGAGAATATACACAGCAAAACATACACCAATTCAATAGTTTCCACATGTACAACTTCAGTGACATTGATTACATTGAGCAACTATTCTCATCTTTTTGGAGTTGTTCCTCCCCCATTAACATAAACTTACCTGCCCCTAAGGTTCCTATCTAATCTTTTGAGTTGCTGATGTCACTTTGATTCTGTATAAATAGTTCTTAAAAGAGCATAATGCTTGAGACTTTTTTTTTACTAATTAAGCTACTGTTTGGTTTTAAGAAGACTTCTGGGGATATTTTTGGTTTAAGTTTTAAAGATTATTTCAGAGAAATAGTTTCAGGGATTTCTTCAGTGCCCATGGCTCCAGAAAGGCTGGACTCCAGGAGAATTTGAAATTCTGTTTTCAGGGCGCTTTCTGTAGCATTTTGTATCAGCCCAGTCGTCAATGGTTACCTGGTGGGGGAGGAGCTAGCATGTTCAGAACAGATCTCCAGGGAAGTGTGCCTTGTTGATTTCCAGCCTCATCTTTAGTATGTTGTCTATGGGAACAGACTCCATTCAAGGCACCCATCCATAGCAGCCTAAGTAAGTGTTCTGGTTACCTCCTGCCGCTCTGACAGGAATATACCACGATGGGATGACTTTAACAAACAGGAGTTTATTGTTACACTTTGGAGGCTTTAAGCCCGAGTTCAAAGTGCCAGGCTCTAGGGGCTAGGTAAAAGCTCTTCAGCCTGGGGGTTCAGCTCTGCCTCCTGCTCCCAGCCCACTGGAGCTCGAGGCTTTTCTTCACTCAGACAGCTGCTGGCTGCGGAGGCTGACAAGCCAGAGGTTAAAAGGAAAAAGGCACAAACCACACGGCAGGCCATTAATTCAAGTCCATTGAAAGTCCCAAGGTAGACAGAGCATGGCAGGCTGCTGAACAACGACATGGCTACATACAGGGTTCAAGCGTGCCACAAGCTAAAGAGCGTTCCCCAATGGTTCTCCTTATATACAGGAAGCAGACCAAATCCCTAAGGCAGCTACTCAGCTGCTCACAGTAGATTCCACCATGGAGTTGATTAGCAGTCTCATCATGGGGAATACTACATCCAACTGCCTAGCCACTCAACCAGGCCCAGCAAAGTTGACAACAAACTTAACTACCACAGTAAGCATATCTCACTCAGCACTGACTGGAAGGGGGGACAGACAGATCTGAACTGACCCTGAGGGAGAACTGTACTCTTGATTTTAAAGGCTTTAGATATGTGGTGTCTACTTTATGCAAGCAGGCAGAGTGCTGGCTGTGTGAGCAGACTCCATGGCAAGGGGTCATCTGTAGTAATCTGATGCAGTTTGGCAGCCAACAGTTATGGAGGTGGGGAAAGAGATGGTGTCTCCAAAAAGGACCCCAGGGAAGATTACCTTGCTTATTTCAGAGCCCATGTGGTAGAATAAGGAACTCTGGTGGTGTAGTGCCTAAGACATTTGACTGCTAACCCGAAGGCTGGAGGTTCAAACCCACCAGCCACTCCTTGGAAGAAAAATTGGGCAATCTACTTCTGTAGAGATACTGCCTTGGAAACCCAAGGAGGGTCGCTATGAGCAGAACCATTCGAAGGCAGTCAGTTTGGTTTTTGGTTTGTGATAGAATGTTGGCTATGGGAGCAGGCTCTATTCAGGGCACCTGCTTCTTAGCTCAGTCAGAAGTTCTGGGTGCTGATTGGATAGGGGTGGGCAGACAGACTTGAACTGCCCCACAGGGAGATCTGTCTTGGGGCCTCAGGTTTGGACTGCACAGGAAGGCAGAGTACTGGTTATGATAGCAGTTTCCACAGCAGTGCACCTTCTGTAGGAATTTGCAGCAGGCTGGCAGCTGACAATTACTGGGTAGGGGAGGAGCTGCCACATTGAGAATGGGCCCCCAGAGAGGTCTGCCTTACTGATTTTAGAAAAGAAGCTTGGGGTTCTCTTTATATACACAGACAGAGGTTGTGGTGGCTAGGCAAGTAGGCTCATTTATTGGGACTGGTTCCACAATTCACAGTAGCTCCACATGGCTGAAGGGAGGAGTATGGACGGTGAAAGAAGCAACTTTTGCACTGTATGGAATTAGTCATTGACTAATTGATTCTTACCTATCTACAGTTCCCTGCTGCTATTCTCTGCTCTCCAACTCAGAGTCCCTCAAGGCTGAGTACCATTTGCTTTTTGCATTTCACATTACAGTTTTTTGGGGAGGGTAGGAATGATGATCTGTTTATGCCACCATATTCCCCCATATCAACATTTTTTTAATATGTACAATTCAGTGACACTAATACATCCATCCTTTTGAACAATAATCACCACTATCTCTTTCTAAATATTTCTGTCACCCTTAACAGAAATTTGGTGACCCCCAAGTAATGATTCACTCTTTCCTCTTCCTTCCTGTCCTTAGTAACCACTAATAAACATTGGTATGTATACATTTACCAAATTCTATGTATTTCATAGGAGCTCTGGTAGCGTAGTCCCTAAGGCATTTGACTGCTAACCAGAAGGCTGGCGGTTCAATCTACTTCCGTAGTGATATTGCCTCAGAAACCCAAGGAGGCCTCGCTATGAGTTGGATCCAACTCCATGGCAGTGAGTTATGTATTTCATTAGAGTTGAATCTTATATTTGTGCTATAGTGATTGACTTTTTCACAGAACACAATGTTGTTAAGGTTCATATATGTGGTAGAATGTATCCATATTTCATTTCTTTTTATGGCTAAATAATATTCCTTTGTATGTATATACCACATTTTGTTCATCTGTTCTTCTATTGATGAACATTTTGATTGTTTCTACCTTTTGCTTATTATGAGTAGTGCCTCAATGGACATTGGAGTAAAGTATCTATTTGCTTTCCAGTTTTCAAGTCTCTGGGGTATATACCTAAGAGCAAAATTGCTGTGTCATATGATAATTCTATGTCCAACTTTTTGAGGAACTGACAAACTATTTTGCAGTGGCTGTATGACTTAACAAAACCACTGTAATGTTTGACAGTTCCAATTTCACCATACTCTCACCAATATGTGTGTATTTGTATATGCATTTTTCTAATAGTTACCTGCTGTGGTTGTTAAGTGCCATCAAGTCAATCTCACTTCCAGTACTGCATCAGTTTCTTGAAACATCTCAATGGGTATTCCATTAATTCCTGGAAATTTGTTTCTCACCAGTTCCTTCAGTGTAGCTCAGACAATGTGTCAGGTCTATTCATAAAGTTTTCCAGTAATATATCAGACAGTGTTTCACTGCTATTCATAAGGTTTTCACTGGTCAATATTTTTTTGGGAAGTGATGTCCCCTTCCTTCTTCCCAATCTATCTTATTCTGGAAGCTCTGCTGAAACCTGTCCACCATGGGTGATCCTGCTGGTATTTGAAATACTGGTGGCATAACCTCCAGCCTCAAAGTAACATGCAAGTTATCACAGTGTGACAAACTAACAGAGGAGTGGTAGCCGTTAGAGAGATGCAAATAAAAACAGCAATGAAGCTGTAATAGCAAAGTTCCACAAGACAGGAAACAACAAATGCTGATGAGAGTGTGAAGATATTAGAATTCTCATACACTGCTTGTGTGGCTGTAAAATGATACAATCACTCAGAAAATGGTGTGGTGCTGAAGATGGGGGACTAGGCAGAAAGACTGCACAGACCCTCTCCAACAAAGAAAAGGGTAACCAATTAACACAGACATAGAAGATAATCCTGGACCCCTGAGCCTTGAAGGGAAGGATATAGAAGTGAACTAAACCCCAACTAACGGAAGAATTTTCATGAAAATACCAAAAAAGGAGACATACAGAGCTGCAGTCTGGCAGTGATCCTGAGCGATCCTGATGGCACAGACAGCTTGGAGAGTGCCCAGTGGTAGTAGAACCTAAGAATTACCTAAAAATCAGCCTTGCTAGGCAGGGACTGCATGTAGGACTGTGCACAGTCGCTGGGGAACAAACAGAGAAGGTGAAGAGAAAGGTGGGCTGAAATGTGGACTTTGCCTGTCCAGAGGGTTCAGCCATTTTGAATGTTTACAAGCAGCTTGACCATTTTGAATATTTAAAGAGACAGTGCTCTACCAGATTCCAGGGGCTTAAGAACAGGTTCTGCTTGCCAGTAACCCCAAGGACACTCCGGACCTGGACGACTGAAAAGGTGCAAAATTCCTCTTGTTACTCTTATACCCCACACCCACATGGAGAATGGAGGTGTGGCCATCTCCCACTCCTACCCACCTTCTGGGCCCACAGAAACTCCATCCCAGTCTGTGTGTTCTGACAGAGCTTGTTTGCCCTGCCCTACCCTGCCCCAATTTTATTCTTTTTATATTTTTTTCTTTTTATTTTCTCCAGTTTTTGCTTGCTTGTTTTTTTCTGTTTTAAAACTATTATTATTCATAATATTTTTGTCCTTCTTACTATTATTCTTTATTCTTTCCCTCCCAGGTCCTAGTTTTCAGCTTTTTTTCTTATCCCTGTTCCTGGTTGCAAAATATTTCTTTTACTTTTCTTCATTTCTTCTTGTGGTTAACCCAGTTCCTTGTTTTTCTTTTCCCATTTTTCCCATTTTTTTTCTTCACTATACTCCTTCTTTAACTTTTGTCTCTTAGGGCCCTATCCCCAGATATAGCAGGTTTTCTTATTTTTTTCTTCATCTTTTTCCCTCTTGTCTTCTTTTGGTTAATGTTCCTGTGTGATTACATGGTGTACTTTTTGTCCAAGTGCTTTTAGCTTTTTGATGGTTATTCAATTGTAATTTTTGTCTAACTGAGTGGGAGACAGCAACAATCCCCATAAGACACAACTACACCCAAACCTCCTGCAACTTCAATTACTGATGAGAGCCACCCCTTCCTTCTCCACCAATGGGCCAATGATAAAAAATAAATAAATAAATAAAAATAAAAAAGAGCCTGAATCACCATTGGCTGCTCTTCACAAATAGTCAACAGAGATCTAAATTAAACAAGGCCATGATGCCTCAGAAACAGCAGACCATCACAGTCCACAGAAAGAAGCAAGATAAAGTGGTAGAAACAAGGGATCAGGATGCAGACCCAGAACACATCCCTAAGGAATAAGCAGCATTAGAACTCTCTGATAAGGAATTCAAAAGAATTTTACTTAGGTATCTTCAAAGGATTGAGAGACAGAGCAAAGAATACACACACACACACACACACACCAAGAAAAAACCTAGAAGAATTTTGGAAGAAAATGCAAGAACAAAATGACAAAATAAATGAGAAATT
>NW_006922467.1:595702-599837 GCF_000298275.1 Orycteropus afer afer
TGGCATCAGGATTGGAGGAAGAATCATTAACGACCTGAGATATGCTGACGATACAACTTTGCTTGCTGAAAGTGAGGATGACTTGAGGCAATTACTGATGAAATTTGAAGAATACAGTCTGCAGTACGAATTACATCTCAATATAAAGAAAACAAAAATCCTCACAATTTGACCAATAAGAAGCATCATAATAAATAGAGAAAAGACTGGGATTGTCAAAGAATTCACGTTCCCTGGTTCTACAACTGATGCCAATGGAAGCAGTAGTCAGGACATTAGACGATGTGTAATGCTGGGCAGGTCAGCCGTGAAGGAACTCTTCCAAGTGCTGAGGAATCAGGATCCTACTTTGGCTAGTTGTTGTTGTAAGGTGCCATTGAGTCATCTCTGATTCATAGCAACCTTATGTACAGTTAGAACAAAACACAGCCCTGTCCTGTGCCAGCTCCCCAATCCCTGCTATACCTGAGATCATCATTCTAGCTACTGTGTCAATCAAACTTGTTGAGGGATTTCCCCTCTTTCGTTGACCTACCACTTTACCAAACATGATATCCTTCTCCAGGGAATGATCTCTTCTTACAACATGACCAAAATAGGTGAGATGAAGTCTGGCTGTTCTCGCTTCCAAGGAGCATTCCAGTTGCACCTCTTCCAGGACATATCCTTTTAGCAGTCTGTGGTATTTTTAGAATTCTTCACCAGCACCACAACTCAAAAGCATCAACTCTTCTTCAGTCTTCTTTATTCACTGTCCAGATCTCACATGCATATGAGGTGATTGAAAATACCATGGCTTGTGTCAGGTGCACCTTAGTCCTCAAGGAGTTATCTTTGCTCTTCAGCACTTGAATGTTATCTTTTGCAGCAGATTTACCCAGTGCTATACATCGTCTGATATCTTGACTGCTGTTTCCATTGGCATTGATTGTAGACCCAAGTAATATGAAGTCCTTGACAACTTTAGTCTTTTCCCCATTTGTCATGGTGCCACTTATTGGTCCAGTTGTGAGGACTTTTGTTTTCTTTATATTGAAGTGTAATCCATACTGCAGACTGCCTTCTTCAATCTTCATTAGTAAGTACTTCAAGTCATCCTCACTCTCAGCAAGCAAAATTTGTCACCAGCATATCCAGATTGTTAATAATTTTTCCTTCAATCCTGGCTAGTGATGACTGGGATCTTAATAGCTTGCAAACAGCCATCTAGATGCAGCAATGGGTCTCTCTTCATCCACAGCAAAGAAGAATTAAGAAAACCAAAGACACACAGAAACAATTAGTCCAAGAGACTGCTACACCATGCCATTCTCAACCTATATGACTATGAGACCAGAAGAACTAGATGGTGCCTGGCTAACACTGGCAACTACTCGGAGGGGTGTCTGTATAGGAGGTCCTGGATAGAGTGGGAGAACAACGTGGCACAAAACTCAAAACCATAAAAAAGTGGGGGGACCAGGTTTGCTGGTCTGATAGAGCCTGATAAAATCACTCACACTATGTATGGCTCTTATCTACCTTTTAGGTCTAGAATTGAACTCAGTCCTATGGCTTCCAGCCAAAGAACAGGCATATGAGCTGAACATTTACATTAGGTAGATACACTCCTTGGAGAGATCAATCATAGGAGAGTAGAAGGGCTATGTATGCACAGGGAGACAGCTTGGGGGGCAGGAGTGCATGGGAGAGAAGGACACATGGAAGAGGTGGCTATGGGGAGGAAGTGGGAGGAGAGCTGTTGCATTGTGGGAGATTGCAGTCAATGTCATGAGACAAAGTGTATGTGAACTGGTATATGGTAGATGAATTTGCTCTGTAAACTTTCACCCAAATCTCAATAGAATTAGAAAAAAAAAGAGGTACAGATAATAAAATAAAAGTAAATACTATTGCATACAAGTTACTGCTATCAGTAACAACAAACACTAATATACAGATGTTTACATAGGTAGACAGGCAAGAAGATCAGGTATAGATAGGCTAATGGGAATATACTCACAACCATGCATAGGTTTGGCAGATGATATTCCTACATACATATTTCTATGTGCTATAAAAATGTCCATATGCAGATTAAAGCTAATAGGGACAAAGTTAGGATAACTCCTTAGCCAAAATTAAGCACCTTGAGGGAGTGAGTGACTAGGTCTGCAGTGTGGGGACCATGGTCATGGGGAACAATAAGTTCAATTGGTACAACATAGTATACAAAAACATTGTTCTACATCTTACTTCAGTGAGTAGTCAATGGGATCCTAAAAGCTTGCAAGCAGCCATCTAAGATGCAACTATTGGTCTCTCCTGGTCTGGAGCAAAGTAGAGTGAAGAAAATCAATGATGCATGGAAATAGTTAGTCCAAAGGATTAACGGACCATAAGAACCCCAGTCTATATGACTCTGAGACCAGAAGAAGTAGATGGTGCTTGATGACCACTATCAACCACTCAGAAAGCAATCAAAATTGGAGATCATGGATAGAGTGGGAGAACAAAATGTGGAACAAAATTTAAGAAAAAAAATTAAGAAGACCAGGTCTTCAGGGAATTACCAAATGAGGCTAAGATTTCCTCCTGAGTAGATGCAAGGATACCAAAAACCTTACCCAGAAGCATGCTCACAGACATTAGAAATTTATTATAGAAAAAGTGGTGGCAATATAGGAGTAAAGAGTTTACAAGATATGAGCAGGCAGGAAGGCTTACAAATATCTGCAGATGGTGAGTGGTCCAGTCAACTCAAGTAACCGCTGACCCCCTCCCACTTTCCAGGGATATTTATGCCTGGGTTTGAGGAGCTGGAAATGAAGTCTGCGTGCCTGTTCCCAGATAGGATGGCACTGTACCCAGTCTGAAAGGGCCTTGAACAGTGTCTTGTGGCTGCCACCTGTGTTTACTCTGATAAGATGCTGCCTTCAGCAGCTGAATGAATTGCAAGTATTCTACAGAAGGGCTCCACTGGCCTTGAGGGAAGGGGAGGAATTAGCACATTTCTTTCTTGACCAAACAAGATTGGAGTCAGGGGACCATTTTGGGGGGCTTCAGGGCTGTGCCTCACACACCTGACCCTAGCACCCTTAAATGGTCCTCACAATCTGTGCACTTCTCTTCTGGCAAATTCCTTGGACCTGAGCACTGGTGGCTAACCAGAAGGCTCGTGGTTCAAACCCACCAGCTACTCCTTGGACAGAAGGTTGGGCAATCTACCTCCTTAGTGATGTTGTTGTCCTTAGTGATACTGCCTCGGAAACCCAAGGAGGGGTCACTATGAGTTGGATCTGACTTGACGGCAGTGAGTTTGGTTTTGATTTTTTGGTTGGGCACTGGAGCACTGCAACACAATATATTCCACAACACAAGAAAAGACATAACTCCAGAAGTGTTATTAGAGGGAAGCAACTTCCAAGGGAGTCCAGTACTGGAGGATAAAGGCAGATCCCCACACACACAACAGTTTGTCTGGTTTCACACCTTGCCTACTGTCAGGACCCAGAAGGTGAAAAGATTACCTGTAATACTTTAAGGGTGATAAGACAACAATTTTAAAGGCACTAAAAATGGCAAAGACAGTCTTTCTAATAAAACACATGCAGTATTGGAGGTGGAGGTTAATATAACACCAGGATGTGGTTTTCGTCCTCATTTACAATACCATACCATAAGGAGCTCTGGTGACGCCTTGCTTAAGACCTTTGCTAACCAGATGGTTGGTGGTTCAAGACCACCAGACTCTTTCCAGAAGAGATGGAGCAATCTACTTCTATAAAGATTTACTGCCTTGGAAACCCAATGGGGGTCAGTTACTATGAATTGTAATCAACTCAATGGCAGTGAGGTTTTTGTGTGTGTGTTGTGTGTGTGTACAATACAATACATTTTCCACAGTAGGGCCAGCATATTTAGGGAGGCCAGTATAATCTAATGGAGGAATCGGAAAGGTCATGAACTCAAGACAAATGTTCCCTTCTTTAACTCTGAAGAAAGATTTATTATGTTTATTACTATAGGAAGTTTAGGATGTATCCAGGGCATAGTTTTTAACCCAGACTCCAGCCCAGGTCCCCATGGGGCAGAAATCCTAAACCATCGAGGCCCTGTTTGCCAGGTCCATGGGAGGTATATTAAATGGTCTCCT
>NW_006922467.1:600112-600655 GCF_000298275.1 Orycteropus afer afer
TGTGGGTTCAATTCCAGATCTGAAGGGCAGCTAGGGGCCATAGTCTCAGTGGTTCCACAAGGCTCTATTGGACCAGCAAACCTGGTCCTCACCTTCTTTTTTTTTTTCCCCCTCCAAATGATTTTGAGTTTTGTTCCACATTGTTCTCCCTTCCACTGTCTAAGTCTCGTGGCAAGGGTAAAAAGAGAATATTTTCATGTCCTACCATTGGCATCAAGGCACATCTTCTGTAGCTTTCATCTGGATCCCCATGGCACATTGGGGGCCTTGTGTCAGCATAGAGGGGGTATAATATCTTAATCCAGGTGGGGAATAAAAGGTCACCACTATCCTACCAACACAAGGAACACCTGTAATAACTTAACATTAGTAGGAATAGCATGCACATTAATTTTATCAATGATGGTGGCAGGCACAACTTTTGTCTTACTTGACCAAATGACAACCAAGAATTTGACAGACTATCCAGGACCCTGCAACTTGCTGCTATTGACTGCCCATTCTCAATTCTCCAAATACTGGATCAATTTGGGTCCTGATTCT